>NW_022261983.1:20324847-20418119 GCF_002021735.2 Oncorhynchus kisutch
TTCTCTATAGTGTCTACAGTCTAGGACAGTTTCTCCATAGTGTATAGTATCTACAGTCTAGGACAGTTTCTCCATAGTATCTACAGTCTAGGACAGTTTCTCTATAGTGTATAGTGTCTGCAGTCTAGGACAGTTTCTCTATAGTGTCTACAGTCTAGGACAGTTTCTCTATAGTGTCTACAGTCTAGGACAGTTTATCCATAGTATCTACAGTCTAGGACAGTTTCTCTATAGTGTCTACAGTCTAGGACAGTTTCTCTATAGTGTATAGTGTCTACAGTCTAGGACAGGTTCTCCATAGTGTATAGTGTCTACAGTCTAGGACAGGTTCTCCATAGTGTATAGTGTCTACAGTCTAGGACAGGTTCTCCATAGTGTCTACAGTCTAGGACAGTTTCTCCATAGTATCTACAGTCTAGGACAGTTTCTCTATAGTGTATACAGTCTAGGACAGTTTCTCCATAGTGTCTACAGTCTAGGACAGTTTCTCTATAGTGTATAGTGTCTACAGTCTAGGACAGTTTCTCCATAGTGTATAGTGTCTGCAGTCTAGGACAGTTTCTCTATAGTGTCTACAGTCTAGGACAGTTGCGCTATAGTGTCTACAGTCTAGGACAGTTTCTCCATAGTGTCTACAGTCTAGGACAGTTTCTCCATAGTATCTACAGTCTAGGACAGTTTCTCCATAGTATCTACAGTCTAGGAAAGGTTCTCCATAGTAACTACAGTCTATGACAGTTTCTCCATAGTGTCTACAGTCTAGGACAGTTTCTCCATAGAGTCTACAGTCTAGGACAGTTTCTCCATAGTATATACAGTCTAGGACAGTTTCTCCATAGTATCTACAGTCTAGGACAGTTTCTCCATAGTATCTACAGTCTAGGACTGTTTCTCCATAGTGTCTACAGTCTAGGACAGTTTCTCCATAGTGTATAGTATCTACAGTCTAGGACAGTTTCTCTATAGTATCTACAGTCTAGGACAGTTTCTCTATAGTGTCTACAGTCTAGGACAGTTTATCCATAGTATCTACAGTCTAGGACAGTTTCTCTATAGTGTCTACAGTCTAGGACAGTTTCTCCATAGTGTATAGTGTCTACAGTCTAGGACAGGTTCTCCATAGTGTATAGTGTCTACAGTCTAGGACAGGTTCTCCATAGTGTATAGTATCTACAGTCTAGGACAGTTTCTCCATAGTGTCTACAGTCTAGGACAGTTTCTCCATAGTATCTACAGTCTAGGACAGTTTTCCATAGTATCTACAGTCTAGGACAGTTTCTCCATAGTGTATAGTGTCTGCAGTCTAGGACAGTTTCTCCATAGTGTCTACAGTCTAGGACAGTTTCTCCATAGTGTCTACAGTCTATGACAGTTTCTCCATAGTGTCTACAGCCTAAGACAGGTTCTCCATAGTGTCTACAGTCTAGGACAGTTTCTCCATAGTGTCTACAGTCTAGGACAGTTTCTCCATAGTGTCTACAGCCTAAGACAGTTTCTCCATAGTATCTACAGTCTATGACAGTTTCTCCATGGTATCTACAGTCTAGGACAGTTTTTCCATAGTGTATAGTATCTACAGTCTAGGACAGTTTCTCCATAGTGTATAGTTTCTACAGTCTAGGACAGTTTCTCCATAGTGTATAGTTTCCACAGTCTAGGACAGTTTCTCCATAGTGTCTACAGTCTAGGACAGTTTCTCTATAGTGTATAGTTTCTACAGTCTAGGACAGTTTCTCCATAGTGTATAGTGTCTACAGTCTAGGACAGGTTCTCCATAGTGTACAGTGTCTACAGTCTAGGACAGTTTCTCCATAGTATCTACAGTCTAGGACAGTTTCTCTATAGTGTCTACAGTCTAGGACAGTTTCTCTATAGTGTCTACAGTCTAGGACAGTTTCTCCATAGTGTCTACAGTCTAGGACAGTTTCTCCATAGTATCTACAGTCTAGGACAGTTTCTCCATAGTATCTACAGTCTAGGAAATGTTCTCCATAGTATCTACAGTCTATGACAGTTTCTCCATAGTGTCTACAGTCTAGGACAGTTTCTCCATAGTGTCTACAGTCTAGGACAGTTTCTCCATAGTATCTACAGTCTATGACAGTTTCTCCATGGTATCTACAGTCTAGGACAGTTTTTCCGTAGTGTATAGTATCTACAGTCTAGGACAGTTTCTCCATAGTGTATAGTTTCTACAGTCTAGGACAGTTTCTCCATAGTGTCTACAGTCTAGGACAGTTTCTCCATAGTGTATAGTTTCCACAGTCTAGGACAGTTTCTCCATAGTGTCTACAGTCTAGGACAGTTTCTCTATAGTGTATAGTTTCTACAGTCTAGGACAGTTTCTCCATAGTGTATAGTGTCTACAGTCTAGGACAGGTTCTCCATAGTGTACAGTGTCTACAGTCTAGGACAGTTTCTCCATAGTATCTACAGTCTAGGACAGTTTCTCTATAGTGTCTACAGTCTAGGACAGTTTCTCTATAGTGTCTACAGTCTAGGACAGTTTCTCCATAGTGTCTACAGTCTAGGACAGTTTCTCCATAGTATCTACAGTCTAGGACAGTTTCTCCATAGTATCTACAGTCTAGGAAAGGTTCTCCATAGTATCTACAGTCTATGACAGTTTCTCCATAGTGTCTACAGTCTAGGACAGTTTCTCCATAGTGTCTACAGTCTAGGACAGTTTCTCCATAGTATATACAGTCTAGGACAGTTTCTCCATAGTATCTACAGTCTAGGACAGTTTCTCTATAGTGTCTACAGTCTAGGACAGTTTCTCCATAGTGTATAGTATCTACAGTCTAGGACAGTTTCTCCATAGTATCTACAGTCTAGGACAGTTTCTCTATAGTGTATAGTGTCTGCAGTCTAGGACAGTTTCTCTATAGTGTCTACAGTCTAGGACAGTTTCTCTATAGTGTCTACAGTCTAGGACAGTTTATCCATAGTATCTACAGTCTAGGACAGTTTCTCTATAGTGTCTACAGTCTAGGACAGTTTCTCTATAGTGTATAGTGTCTACAGTCTAGGACAGGTTCTCCATAGTGTATAGTGTCTACAGTCTAGGACAGGTTCTCCATAGTGTATAGTGTCTACAGTCTAGGACAGGTTCTCCATAGTGTCTACAGTCTAGGACAGTTTCTCCATAGTATCTACAGTCTAGGACAGTTTCTCTATAGTGTATACAGTCTAGGACAGTTTCTCCATAGTGTCTACAGTCTAGGACAGTTTCTCTATAGTGTATAGTGTCTACAGTCTAGGACAGTTTCTCCATAGTGTATAGTGTCTGCAGTCTAGGACAGTTTCTCTATAGTGTCTACAGTCTAGGACAGTTGCGCTATAGTGTCTACAGTCTAGGACAGTTTCTCCATAGTGTCTACAGTCTAGGACAGTTTCTCCATAGTATCTACAGTCTAGGACAGTTTCTCCATAGTATCTACAGTCTAGGAAAGGTTCTCCATAGTAACTACAGTCTATGACAGTTTCTCCATAGTGTCTACAGTCTAGGACAGTTTCTCCATAGAGTCTACAGTCTAGGACAGTTTCTCCATAGTATATACAGTCTAGGACAGTTTCTCCATAGTATCTACAGTCTAGGACAGTTTCTCCATAGTATCTACAGTCTAGGACTGTTTCTCCATAGTGTCTACAGTCTAGGACAGTTTCTCCATAGTGTATAGTATCTACAGTCTAGGACAGTTTCTCTATAGTATCTACAGTCTAGGACAGTTTCTCTATAGTGTCTACAGTCTAGGACAGTTTATCCATAGTATCTACAGTCTAGGACAGTTTCTCTATAGTGTCTACAGTCTAGGACAGTTTCTCCATAGTGTATAGTGTCTACAGTCTAGGACAGGTTCTCCATAGTGTATAGTGTCTACAGTCTAGGACAGGTTCTCCATAGTGTATAGTATCTACAGTCTAGGACAGTTTCTCCATAGTGTCTACAGTCTAGGACAGTTTCTCCATAGTATCTACAGTCTAGGACAGTTTTCCATAGTATCTACAGTCTAGGACAGTTTCTCCATAGTGTATAGTGTCTGCAGTCTAGGACAGTTTCTCCATAGTGTCTACAGTCTAGGACAGTTTCTCCATAGTGTCTACAGTCTATGACAGTTTCTCCATAGTGTCTACAGCCTAAGACAGGTTCTCCATAGTGTCTACAGTCTAGGACAGTTTCTCCATAGTGTCTACAGTCTAGGACAGTTTCTCCATAGTGTCTACAGCCTAAGACAGTTTCTCCATAGTATCTACAGTCTATGACAGTTTCTCCATGGTATCTACAGTCTAGGACAGTTTTTCCATAGTGTATAGTATCTACAGTCTAGGACAGTTTCTCCATAGTGTATAGTTTCTACAGTCTAGGACAGTTTCTCCATAGTGTATAGTTTCCACAGTCTAGGACAGTTTCTCCATAGTGTCTACAGTCTAGGACAGTTTCTCTATAGTGTATAGTTTCTACAGTCTAGGACAGTTTCTCCATAGTGTATAGTGTCTACAGTCTAGGACAGGTTCTCCATAGTGTACAGTGTCTACAGTCTAGGACAGTTTCTCCATAGTATCTACAGTCTAGGACAGTTTCTCTATAGTGTCTACAGTCTAGGACAGTTTCTCTATAGTGTCTACAGTCTAGGACAGTTTCTCCATAGTGTCTACAGTCTAGGACAGTTTCTCCATAGTATCTACAGTCTAGGACAGTTTCTCCATAGTATCTACAGTCTAGGAAATGTTCTCCATAGTATCTACAGTCTATGACAGTTTCTCCATAGTGTCTACAGTCTAGGACAGTTTCTCCATAGTGTCTACAGTCTAGGACAGTTTCTCCATAGTATATACAGTCTAGGACAGTTTCTCCATAGTATCTACAGTCTAGGACAGTTTTTAATTTTTAATTTTACCTTTATTTAACCAGGCAAGTCAGTTAAGAACACATTCTTATTTTCAATGACGGCCTGGGAACAGTGGGTTAACTGCCTGTTCAGGGGCAGAACGACAGATTTGTACCTTGTCAGCTCGGGGGTTTGAACTGACAACCTTCCGGTTACTAGTCCAACGCTCTAACCACTAGGCTACCCTGCCGCCCAGTTTCTCTATAGTGTCTACAGTCTAGGACAGTTTCTCCATAGTGTATAGTATCTACAGTCTAGGACAGTTTCTCCATAGTATCTACAGTCTAGGACAGTTTCTCTATAGTGTATAGTGTCTGCAGTCTAGGACAGTTTCTCTATAGTGTCTACAGTCTAGGACAGTTTCTCTATAGTGTCTACAGTCTAGGACAGTTTATCCATAGTATCTACAGTCTAGGACAGTTTCTCTATAGTGTCTACAGTCTAGGACAGTTTCTCTATAGTGTATAGTGTCTACAGTCTAGGACAGGTTCTCCATAGTGTATAGTGTCTACAGTCTAGGACAGGTTCTCCATAGTGTATAGTGTCTACAGTCTAGGACAGGTTCTCCATAGTGTCTACAGTCTAGGACAGTTTCTCCATAGTATCTACAGTCTAGGACAGTTTCTCTATAGTGTATACAGTCTAGGACAGTTTCTCCATAGTGTCTACAGTCTAGGACAGTTTCTCTATAGTGTATAGTGTCTACAGTCGAGGACAGTTTCTCCATAGTGTATAGTGTCTGCAGTCTAGGACAGTTTCTCTATAGTGTCTACAGTCTAGGACAGTTGCGCTATAGTGTCTACAGTCTAGGACAGTTTCTCCATAGTGTCTACAGTCTAGGACAGTTTCTCCATAGTATCTACAGTCTAGGACAGTTTCTCCATAGTATCTACAGTCTAGGAAAGGTTCTCCATAGTAACTACAGTCTATGACAGTTTCTCCATAGTGTCTACAGTCTAGGACAGTTTCTCCATAGAGTCTACAGTCTAGGACAGTTTCTCCATAGTATATACAGTCTAGGACAGTTTCTCCATAGTATCTACAGTCTAGGACAGTTTCTCCATAGTATCTACAGTCTAGGACTGTTTCTCCATAGTGTCTACAGTCTAGGACAGTTTCTCCATAGTGTATAGTATCTACAGTCTAGGACAGTTTCTCTATAGTATCTACAGTCTAGGACAGTTTCTCTATAGTGTCTACAGTCTAGGACAGTTTATCCATAGTATCTACAGTCTAGGACAGTTTCTCTATAGTGTCTACAGTCTAGGACAGTTTCTCCATAGTGTATAGTGTCTACAGTCTAGGACAGGTTCTCCATAGTGTATAGTGTCTACAGTCTAGGACAGGTTCTCCATAGTGTATAGTATCTACAGTCTAGGACAGTTCCTCCATAGTGTCTACAGTCTAGGACAGTTTCTCCATAGTATCTACAGTCTAGGACAGTTTTCCATAGTATCTACAGTCTAGGACAGTTTCTCCATAGTGTATAGTGTCTGCAGTCTAGGACAGTTTCTCCATAGTGTCTACAGTCTAGGACAGTTTCTCCATAGTGTCTACAGTCTAGGACAGTTTCTCCATAGTGTCTACAGCCTAAGACAGGTTCTCCATAGTGTCTACAGTCTAGGACAGTTTCTAAATAGTGTCTACAGTCTAGGACAGTTTCTCCATAGTGTCTACAGCCTAAGACAGTTTCTCCATAGTATCTACAGTCTATGACAGTTTCTCCATGGTATCTACAGTCTAGGACAGTTTCTCCATAGTGTATAGTATCTACAGTCTAGGACAGTTTCTCCATAGTGTATAGTTTCTACAGTCTAGGACAGTTTCTCCATAGTGTATAGTTTCCACAGTCTAGGACAGTTTCTCCATAGTGTCTACAGTCTAGGACAGTTTCTCTATAGTGTATAGTTTCTACAGTCTAGGACAGTTTCTCCATAGTGTATAGTGTCTACAGTCTAGGACAGGTTCTCCATAGTGTACAGTGTCTACAGTCTAGGACAGTTTCTCCATAGTATCTACAGTCTAGGACAGTTTCTCCATAGTGTCTACAGTCTAGGACAGTTTCTCTATAGTGTCTACAGTCTAGGACAGTTTCTCCATAGTGTCTACAGTCTAGGACAGTTTCTCCATAGTATCTACAGTCTAGGACAGTTTCTCCATAGTATCTACATTCTAGGAAAGGTTCTCCATAGTATCTGCAGTCTATGACAGTTTCTCCATAGTGTCTACAGTCTAGGACAGTTTCTCCATAGTGTCTACAGTCTAGGACAGTTTCTCCATAGTATATACAGTCTAGGACAGTTTCTCCATAGTATCTACAGTCTAGGACAGTTTCTCTATAGTGTCTACAGTCTAGGACAGTTTCTCCATAGTGTATAGTATCTACAGTCTAGGACAGTTTCTCCATAGTATCTACAGTCTAGGACAGTTTCTCTATAGTGTCTACAGTCTAGGACAGTTTATCCATAGTATCTACAGTCTAGGACAGTTTCTCTATAGTGTCTACAGTCTAGGACAGTTTCTCCATAGTGTATAGTGTCTACAGTCTAGGACAGGTTCTCCATAGTGTATAGTGTCTACAGTCTAGGACAGGTTCTCCATAGTGTATAGTATCTACAGTCTAGGACAGTTTCTCCATAGTGTCTACAGTCTAGGACAGTTTCTCCATAGTATCTACAGTCTAGGACAGTTTTCCATAGTATCTACAGTCTAGGACAGTTTCTCCATAGTGTATAGTGTCTGCAGTCTAGGACAGTTTCTCCATAGTGTCTACAGTCTAGGACAGTTTCTCCATAGTGTCTACAGTCTAGGACAGTTTCTCCATAGTGTCTACAGCCTAAGACAGGTTCTCCATAGTGTCTACAGTCTAGGACAGTTTCTCCATAGTGTCTACAGTCTAGGACAGTTTCTCCATAGTGTCTACAGCCTAAGACAGTTTCTCCATAGTATCTACAGTCTATGACAGTTTCTCCATGGTATCTACAGTCTAGGACAGTTTTTCCATAGTGTATAGTATCTACAGTCTAGGACAGTTTCTCCATAGTGTATAGTTTCTACAGTCTAGGACAGTTTCTCCATAGTGTATAGTTTCCACAGTCTAGGACAGTTTCTCCATAGTGTCTACAGTCTAGGACAGTTTCTCTATAGTGTATAGTTTCTACAGTCTAGGACAGTTTCTCCATAGTGTATAGTGTCTACAGTCTAGGACAGGTTCTCCATAGTGTACAGTGTCTACAGTCTAGGACAGTTTCTCCATAGTATCTACAGTCTAGGACAGTTTCTCTATAGTGTCTACAGTCTAGGACAGTTTCTCTATAGTGTCTACAGTCTAGGACAGTTTCTCCATAGTGTCTACAGTCTAGGACAGTTTCTCCATAGTATCTACAGTCTAGGACAGTTTCTCCATAGTATCTACAGTCTAGGAAATGTTCTCCATAGTATCTACAGTCTATGACAGTTTCTCCATAGTATCTACAGTCTAGGACAGTTTCTCATAGTGTATAGTGTCTGCAGTCTAGGACAGTTTCTCCATAGTGTCTACAGTCTAGGACAGTTTCTCCATAGTGTCTACAGTCTAGGACAGTTCTCCATAGTGTCTACAGCCTAAGACAGGTTCTCCATAGTGTCTACAGTCTAGGACAGTTTCTAAATAGTGTCTACAGTCTAGGACAGTTTCTCCATAGTGTCTACAGCCTAAGACTGTTTCTCCATAGTATCTACAGTCTATGACAGTTTCTCCATGGTATCTACAGTCTAGGACAGTTTCTCCATAGTGTATAGTATCTACAGTCTAGGACAGTTTCTCCATAGTGTATAGTTTCTACAGTCTAGGACAGTTTCTCCATAGTGTATAGTTTCCACAGTCTAGGACAGTTTCTCCATAGTGTCTACAGTCTAGGACAGTTTCTCTATAGTGTATAGTTTCTACAGTCTAGGACAGTTTCTCCATAGTGTATAGTGTCTACAGTCTAGGACAGGTTCTCCATAGTGTACAGTGTCTACAGTCTAGGACAGTTTCTCCATAGTATCTACAGTCTAGGACAGTTTCTCCATAGTGTCTACAGTCTAGGACAGTTTCTCTATAGTGTCTACAGTCTAGGACAGTTTCTCCATAGTGTCTACAGTCTAGGACAGTTTCTCCATAGTATCTACAGTCTAGGACAGTTTCTCCATAGTATCTACATTCTAGGAAAGGTTCTCCATAGTATCTGCAGTCTATGACAGTTTCTCCATAGTGTCTACAGTCTAGGACAGTTTCTCCATAGTGTCTACAGTCTAGGACAGTTTCTCCATAGTATATACAGTCTAGGACAGTTTCTCCATAGTATCTACAGTCTAGGACAGTTTCTCTATAGTGTCTACAGTCTAGGACAGTTTCTCCATAGTGTATAGTATCTACAGTCTAGGACAGGTTCTCCATAGTATCTACAGTCTAGGACAGTTTCTCTATAGTGTCTACAGTCTAGGACAGTTTATCCATAGTATCTACAGTCTAGGACAGTTTCTCTATAGTGTCTACAGTCTAGGACAGTTTCTCCATAGTGTATAGTGTCTACAGTCTAGGACAGGTTCTCCATAGTGTATAGTGTCTACAGTCTAGGACAGGTTCTCCATAGTGTATAGTATCTACAGTCTAGGACAGTTTCTCCATAGTGTCTACAGTCTAGGACAGTTTCTCCATAGTATCTACAGTCTAGGACAGTTTTCCATAGTATCTACAGTCTAGGACAGTTTCTCCATAGTGTATAGTGTCTGCAGTCTAGGACAGTTTCTCCATAGTGTCTACAGTCTAGGACAGTTTCTCCATAGTGTCTACAGTCTAGGACAGTTTCTCCATAGTGTCTACAGCCTAAGACAGGTTCTCCATAGTGTCTACAGTCTAGGACAGTTTCTCCATAGTGTCTACAGTCTAGGACAGTTTCTCCATAGTGTCTACAGCCTAAGACAGTTTCTCCATAGTATCTACAGTCTATGACAGTTTCTCCATGGTATCTACAGTCTAGGACAGTTTTTCCATAGTGTATAGTATCTACAGTCTAGGACAGTTTCTCCATAGTGTATAGTTTCTACAGTCTAGGACAGTTTCTCCATAGTGTATAGTTTCCACAGTCTAGGACAGTTTCTCCATAGTGTCTACAGTCTAGGACAGTTTCTCTATAGTGTATAGTTTCTACAGTCTAGGACAGTTTCTCCATAGTGTATAGTGTCTACAGTCTAGGACAGGTTCTCCATAGTGTACAGTGTCTACAGTCTAGGACAGTTTCTCCATAGTATCTACAGTCTAGGACAGTTTCTCTATAGTGTCTACAGTCTAGGACAGTTTCTCTATAGTGTCTACAGTCTAGGACAGTTTCTCCATAGTGTCTACAGTCTAGGACAGTTTCTCCATAGTATCTACAGTCTAGGACAGTTTCTCCATAGTATCTACAGTCTAGGAAATGTTCTCCATAGTATCTACAGTCTATGACAGTTTCTCCATAGTGTCTACAGTCTAGGACAGTTTCTCCATAGTGTCTACAGTCTAGGACAGTTTCTCCATAGTATATACAGTCTAGGACAGTTTCTCCATAGTATCTACAGTCTAGGACAGTTTCTCTATAGTGTCTACAGTCTAGGACAGTTTCTCCATAGTGTATAGTATCTACAGTCTAGGACAGTTTCTCCATAGTATCTACAGTCTAGGACAGTTTCTCTATAGTGTATAGTGTCTGCAGTCTAGGACAGTTTCTCTATAGTGTCTACAGTCTAGGACAGTTTCTCTATAGTGTCTACAGTCTAGGACAGTTTATCCATAGTATCTACAGTCTAGGACAGTTTCTCTATAGTGTCTACAGTCTAGGACAGTTTCTCTATAGTGTATAGTGTCTACAGTCTAGGACAGGTTCTCCATAGTGTATAGTGTCTACAGTCTAGGACAGGTTCTCCATAGTGTATAGTGTCTACAGTCTAGGACAGGTTCTCCATAGTGTCTACAGTCTAGGACAGTTTCTCCATAGTATCTACAGTCTAGGACAGTTTCTCTATAGTGTATACAGTCTAGGACAGTTTCTCCATAGTGTCTACAGTCTAGGACAGTTTCTCTATAGTGTATAGTGTCTACAGTCTAGGACAGTTTCTCCATAGTGTATAGTGTCTGCAGTCTAGGACAGTTTCTCTATAGTGTCTACAGTCTAGGACAGTTTCGCTATAGTGTCTACAGTCTAGGACAGTTTCTCCATAGTGTCTACAGTCTAGGACAGTTTCTCCATAGTATCTACAGTCTAGGACAGTTTCTCCATAGTATCTACAGTCTAGGAAAGGTTCTCCATAGTAACTACAGTCTATGACAGTTTCTCCATAGTGTCTACAGTCTAGGACAGTTTCTCCACAGTGTCTACAGTCTAGGACAGTTTCTCCATAGTATATACAGTCTAGGACAGTTTCTCCATAGTATCTACAGTCTAGGACAGTTTCTCCATAGTATCTACAGTCTAGGACAGTTTCTCCATAGTGTCTACAGTCTAGGACAGTTTCTCCATAGTGTATAGTATCTACAGTCTAGGACAGTTTCTCTATAGTATCTACAGTCTAGGACAGTTTCTCTATAGTGTCTACAGTCTAGGACAGTTTATCCATAGTATCTACAGTCTAGGACAGTTTCTCTATAGTGTCTACAGTCTAGGACAGTTTCTCCATAGTGTATAGTGTCTACAGTCTAGGACAGGTTCTCCATAGTGTATAGTGTCTACAGTCTAGGACAGGTTCTCCATAGTGTATAGTATCTACAGTCTAGGACAGTTCCTCCATAGTGTCTACAGTCTAGGACAGTTTCTCCATAGTATCTACAGTCTAGGACAGTTTTCCATAGTATCTACAGTCTAGGACAGTTTCTCCCATAGTGTATAGTGTCTGCAGTCTAGGACAGTTTCTCCATAGTGTCTACAGTCTAGGACAGTTTCTCCATAGTGTCTACAGTCTAGGACAGTTTCTCCATAGTGTCTACAGCCTAAGACAGGTTCTCCATAGTGTCTACAGTCTAGGACAGTTTCTCCATAGTGTCTACAGTCTAGGACAGTTTCTCCATAGTGTCTACAGCCTAAGACAGTTTCTCCATAGTATCTACAGTCTATGACAGTTTCTCCATGGTATCTAGAGTCTAGGACAGTTACTCCATAGTGTATAGTATCTACAGTCTAGGACAGTTTCTCCATAGTGTATAGTTTCTACAGTCTAGGACAGTTTCTCCATAGTGTATAGTTTCCACAGTCTAGGACAGTTTCTCCATAGTGTCTACAGTCTAGGACAGTTTCTCTATAGTGTATAGTTTCTACAGTCTAGGACAGTTTCTCCATAGTGTATAGTGTCTACAGTATTGGACAGTTTCTCCATAGTGTCTACAGCCTAAAACAGGTTCTCCATAGTGTCTACATTTTAGGACAGTTTCTCCATAGTGTCTACAGTCTAGGACAGTTTCTCCATAGTATATACAGTCTAGGACAGTTTCTCCATAGTATCTACAGTCTAGGACAGTTTCTCTATAGTGTCTACAGTCTAGGACAGTTTCTCCATAGTGTATAGTATCTACAGTCTAGGACAGTTTCTCCATAGTATCTACAGTCTAGGACAGTTTCTCTATAGTGTATAGTGTCTGCAGTCTAGGACAGTTTCTCTATAGTGTCTACAGTCTAGGACAGTTTCTCTATAGTGTCTACAGTCTAGGACAGTTTATCCATAGTATCTACAGTCTAGGACAGTTTCTCTATAGTGTCTACAGTCTAGGACAGTTTCTCCATAGTGTATAGTGTCTACAGTCTAGGACAGGTTCTCCATAGTGTATAGTGTCTACAGTCTAGGACAGGTTCTCCATAGTGTATAGTATCTACAGTCTAGGACAGTTTCTCCATAGTGTCTACAGTCTAGGACAGTTTCTCCATAGTATCTACAGTCTAGGACAGTTTTCCATAGTATCTACAGTCTAGGACAGTTTCTCCATAGTGTATAGTGTCTGCAGTCTAGGACAGTTTCTCCATAGTGTCTACAGTCTAGGACAGTTTCTCCATAGTGTCTACAGTCTAGGACAGTTTCTCCATAGTGTCTACAGCCTAAGACAGGTTCTCCATAGTGTCTACAGTCTAGGACAGTTTCTCCATAGTGTCTACAGTCTAGGACAGTTTCTCCATAGTGTATAGTGTCTACAGTATTGGACAGTTTCTCCATAGTGTCTACAGCCTAAAACAGGTTCTCCATAGTGTCTACATTTTAGGACAGTTTCTCCATAGTGTCTACAGTCTAGGACAGTTTCTCCATAGTATATACAGTCTAGGACAGTTTCTCCATAGTATCTACAGTCTAGGACAGTTTCTCTATAGTGTCTACAGTCTAGGACAGTTTCTCCATAGTGTATAGTATCTACAGTCTAGGACAGTTTCTCCATAGTATCTACAGTCTAGGACAGTTTCTCTATAGTGTATAGTGTCTGCAGTCTAGGACAGTTTCTCTATAGTGTCTACAGTCTAGGACAGTTTCTCTATAGTGTCTACAGTCTAGGACAGTTTATCCATAGTATCTACAGTCTAGGACAGTTTCTCTATAGTGTCTACAGTCTAGGACAGTTTCTCCATAGTGTATAGTGTCTACAGTCTAGGACAGGTTCTCCATAGTGTATAGTGTCTACAGTCTAGGACAGGTTCTCCATAGTGTATAGTATCTACAGTCTAGGACAGTTTCTCCATAGTGTCTACAGTCTAGGACAGTTTTCTCCATAGTATCTACAGTCTAGGACAGTTTTCCATAGTATCTACAGTCTAGGACAGTTTCTCCATAGTGTATAGTGTCTGCAGTCTAGGACAGTTTCTCCATAGTGTCTACAGTCTAGGACAGTTTCTCCATAGTGTCTACAGTCTAGGACAGTTTCTCCATAGTGTCTACAGCCTAAGACAGGTTCTCCATAGTGTCTACAGTCTAGGACAGTTTCTCCATAGTGTCTACAGTCTAGGACAGTTTCTCCATAGTGTCTACAGCCTAAGACAGTTTCTCCATAGTATCTACAGTCTATGACAGTTTCTCCATGGTATCTACAGTCTAGGACAGTTTTTCCATAGTGTATAGTATCTACAGTCTAGGACAGTTTCTCCATAGTGTATAGTTTCTACAGTCTAGGACAGTTTCTCCATAGTGTATAGTTTCCACAGTCTAGGACAGTTTCTCCATAGTGTCTACAGTCTAGGACAGTTTCTCTATAGTGTATAGTTTCTACAGTCTAGGACAGTTTCTCCATAGTGTATAGTGTCTACAGTCTAGGACAGGTTCTCCATAGTGTACAGTGTCTACAGTCTAGGACAGTTTCTCCATAGTATCTACAGTCTAGGACAGTTTCTCTATAGTGTCTACAGTCTAGGACAGTTTCTCTATAGTGTCTACAGTCTAGGACAGTTTCTCCATAGTGTCTACAGTCTAGGACAGTTTCTCCATAGTATCTACAGTCTAGGACAGTTTCTCCATAGTATCTACAGTCTAGGAAAGGTTCTCCATAGTATCTACAGTCTATGACAGTTTCTCCATAGTGTCTACAGTCTAGGACAGTTTCTCCATAGTGTCTACAGTCTAGGACAGTTTCTCCATAGTATATACAGTCTAGGACAGTTTCTCCATAGTATCTACAGTCTAGGACAGTTTCTCTATAGTGTCTATAGTCTAGGACAGTTTCTCCATAGTGTATAGTATCTACAGTCTAGGACAGTTTCTCCATAGTATCTACAGTCTAGGACAGTTTCTCTATAGTGTATAGTGTCTGCAGTCTAGGACAGTTTCTCTATAGTGTCTACAGTCTAGGACAGTTTCTCTATAGTGTCTACAGTCTAGGACAGTTTATCCATAGTATCTACAGTCTAGGACAGTTTCTCTATAGTGTCTACAGTCTAGGACAGTTTCTCTATAGTGTATAGTGTCTACAGTCTAGGACAGGTTCTCCATAGTGTATAGTGTCTACAGTCTAGGACAGGTTCTCCATAGTGTATAGTGTCTACAGTCTAGGACAGGTTCTCCATAGTGTCTACAGTCTAGGACAGTTTCTCCATAGAATCTACAGTCTAGGACAGTTTCTCTATAGTGTATACAGTCTAGGACAGTTTCTCCATAGTGTCTACAGTCTAGGACAGTTTTCTCTATAGTGTATAGTGTCTACAGTCTAGGACAGTTTCGCTATAGTGTCTACAGTCTAGGACAGTTTCTCCATAGTGTCTACAGTCTAGGACAGTTTCTCCATAGTATCTACAGTCTAGGACAGTTTCTCCATAGTATCTACAGTCTAGGAAAGGTTCTCCATAGTAACTACAGTCTATGACAGTTTCTCCATAGTGTCTACAGTCTAGGACAGTTTCTCCATAGTGTCTACAGTCTAGGACAGTTTCTCCATAGTATATACAGTCTAGGACAGTTTCTCCATAGTATCTACAGTCTAGGACAGTTTCTCCATAGTATCTACAGTCTAGGACAGTTTCTCCATAGTGTCTACAGTCTAGGACAGTTTCTCCATAGTGTATAGTATCTACAGTCTAGGACAGTTTCTCTATAGTATCTACAGTCTAGGACAGTTTCTCCATAGTGTCTACAGCCTAAGACAGGTTCTCCATAGTGTCTACAGTCTAGGACAGTTTCTCCATAGTGTCTACAGTCTAGGACAGTTTCTCCTAGTGTCTACAGCCTAATACAGTTTCTCCATAGTATCTACAGTCTATGACAGTTTCTCCATGGTATCTACAGTCTAGGACAGTTTCTCCATAGTGTATAGTATCTACAGTCTAGGACAGTTTCTCCATAGTGTATAGTATCTACAGTCTAGGACAGTTTCTCCATAGTGTCTGGTTTCCACAGTCTAGGACAGTTTCTCCATAGTGTCTACAGTCTAGGACAGTTTCTCCATAGTGTCTACAGTCTAGGACAGTTTCTCCATAGTATATACAGTCTAGGACAGTTTCTCCATAGTATCTACAGTCTAGGACAGTTTCTCCATAGTGTCTACAGTCTAGGACAGTTTCTCCATAGTGTATAGTATCTACAGTCTAGGACAGTTCTCTATAGTATCTACAGTCTAGGACAGTTTCTCTATAGTGTATAGTGTCTACAGTCTAGGACAGGTTCTCCATAGTGTATAGTGTCTACAGTCTAGGACAGGTTCTCCATAGTGTATAGTGTCTACAGTCTAGGACAGGTTCTCCATAGTGTCTACAGTCTAGGACAGTTTCTCCATAGAATCTACAGTCTAGGACAGTTTCTCTATAGTGTATACAGTCTAGGACAGTTTCTCCATAGTGTCTACAGTCTAGGACAGTTTCTCTATAGTGTATAGTGTCTACAGTCTAGGACAGTTTCGCTATAGTGTCTACAGTCTAGGACAGTTTCTCCATAGTGTCTACAGTCTAGGACAGTTTCTCCATAGTATCTACAGTCTAGGACAGTTTCTCCATAGTATCTACAGTCTAGGAAAGGTTCTCCATAGTAACTACAGTCTATGACAGTTTCTCCATAGTGTCTACAGTCTAGGACAGTTTCTCCATAGTGTCTACAGTCTAGGACAGTTTCTCCATAGTATATACAGTCTAGGACAGTTTCTCCATAGTATCTACAGTCTAGGACAGTTTCTCCATAGTATCTACAGTCTAGGACAGTTTCTCCATAGTGTCTACAGTCTAGGACAGTTTCTCCATAGTGTATAGTATCTACAGTCTAGGACAGTTTCTCTATAGTATCTACAGTCTAGGACAGTTTCTCCATAGTGTCTACAGCCTAAGACAGGTTCTCCATAGTGTCTACAGTCTAGGACAGTTTCTCCATAGTGTCTACAGTCTAGGACAGTTTCTCCATAGTGTCTACAGCCTAAGACAGTTTCTCCATAGTATCTACAGTCTATGACAGTTTCTCCATGGTATCTACAGTCTAGGACAGTTTCTCCATAGTGTATTTTATCTACAGTCTAGGACAGTTTCTCCATAGTGTATAGTTTCTACAGTCTAGGACAGTTTCTCTATAGTGTCTACAGTCTAGGACAGTTTCTCCATAGTGTATAGTGTCTACAGTCTAGGACAGGTTCTCCATAGTGTATAGTGTCTACAGTCTAGGACAGGTTCTCCATAGTGTATAGTATCTACAGTCTAGGACAGTTTCTCCATAGTGTCTACAGTCTAGGACAGTTTCTCCATAGTATCTACAGTCTAGGACAGTTTCCATAGTATCTACAGTCTAGGACAGTTTCTCCATAGTGTATAGTGTCTGCAGTCTAGGACAGTTTCTCCATAGTGTCTACAGTCTAGGACAGTTTCTCCATAGTGTCTACAGTCTAGGACAGTTTCTCCATAGTGTCTACAGCCTAAGACAGGTTCTCCATAGTGTCTACAGTCTAGGACAGTTTCTCCATAGTGTCTACAGTCTAGGACAGTTTCTCCATAGTGTCTACAGCCTAAGACAGTTTCTCCATAGTATCTACAGTCTATGACAGTTTCTCCATGGTATCTACAGTCTAGGACAGTTTTTCCATAGTGTATAGTATCTACAGTCTAGGACAGTTTCTCCATAGTGTATAGTTTCTACAATCTAGGACAGTTTCTCCATAGTGTATAGTTTCCACAGTCTAGGACAGTTTCTCCATAGTGTCTACAGTCTAGGACAGTTTCTCTATAGTGTATAGTTTCTACAGTCTAGGACAGTTTCTCCATAGTGTATAGTGTCTACAGTCTAGGACAGGTTCTCCATAGTGTACAGTGTCTACAGTCTAGGACAGTTTCTCCATAGTATCTACAGTCTAGGACAGTTTCTCTATAGTGTCTACAGTCTAGGACAGTTTCTCTATAGTGTCTACAGTCTAGGACAGTTTCTCCATAGTGTCTACAGTCTAGGACAGTTTCTCCATAGTATCTACAGTCTAGGACAGTTTTCTCCATAGTATCTACAGTCTAGGAAAGGTTCTCCATAGTATCTACAGTCTATGACAGTTTCTCCATAGTGTCTACAGTCTAGGACAGTTTCTCCATAGTGTCTACAGTCTAGGACAGTTTCTCCATAGTATATACAGTCTAGGACAGGTTCTCCATAGTGTCTACAGTCTAGGACAGTTTCTCCATAGAATCTACAGTCTAGGACAGTTTCTCTATAGTGTATACAGTCTAGGACAGTTTCTCCATAGTGTCTACAGTCTAGGACAGTTTCTCTATAGTGTATAGTGTCTACAGTCTAGGACAGTTTCGCTATAGTGTCTACAGTCTAGGACAGTTTCTCCATAGTGTCTACAGTCTAGGACAGTTTCTCCATAGTATCTACAGTCTAGGACAGTTTCTCCATAGTATCTACAGTCTAGGAAAGGTTCTCCATAGTAACTACAGTCTATGACAGTTTCTCCATAGTGTCTACAGTCTAGGACAGTTTCTCCATAGTGTCTACAGTCTAGGACAGTTTCTCCATAGTATATACAGTCTAGGACAGTTTCTCCATAGTATCTACAGTCTAGGACAGTTTCTCCATAGTATCTACAGTCTAGGACAGTTTCTCCATAGTGTCTACAGTCTAGGACAGTTTCTCCATAGTGTATAGTATCTACAGTCTAGGACAGTTTCTCTATAGTATCTACAGTCTAGGACAGTTTCTCCATAGTGTCTACAGCCTAAGACAGGTTCTCCATAGTGTCTACAGTCTAGGACAGTTTCTCCATAGTGTCTACAGTCTAGGACAGTTTCTCCATAGTGTCTACAGCCTAAGACAGTTTCTCCATAGTATCTACAGTCTATGACAGTTTCTCCATGGTATCTACAGTCTAGGACAGTTCTCCATAGTGTATTTTATCTACAGTCTAGGACAGTTTCTCCATAGTGTATAGTTTCTACAGTCTAGGACAGTTTCTCTATAGTGTCTACAGTCTAGGACAGTTTCTCCATAGTGTATAGTGTCTACAGTCTAGGACAGGTTCTCCATAGTGTATAGTGTCTACAGTCTAGGACAGGTTCTCCATAGTGTATAGTATCTACAGTCTAGGACAGTTTCTCCATAGTGTCTACAGTCTAGGACAGTTTCTCCATAGTATCTACAGTCTAGGACAGTTTTCCATAGTATCTACAGTCTAGGACAGTTTTCTCCATAGTGTATAGTGTCTGCAGTCTAGGACAGTTTCTCCATAGTGTCTACAGTCTAGGACAGTTTCTCCATAGTGTCTACAGTCTAGGACAGTTTCTCCATAGTGTCTACAGCCTAAGACAGGTTCTCCATAGTGTCTACAGTCTAGGACAGTTTCTCCATAGTGTCTACAGTCTAGGACAGTTTCTCCATAGTGTCTACAGCCTAAGACAGTTTCTCCATAGTATCTACAGTCTATGACAGTTTCTCCATGGTATCTACAGTCTAGGACAGTTTTTTCCATAGTGTATAGTATCTACAGTCTAGGACAGTTTCTCCATAGTGTATAGTTTCTACAATCTAGGACAGTTTCTCCATAGTGTATAGTTTCCACAGTCTAGGACAGTTTCTCCATAGTGTCTACAGTCTAGGACAGTTTCTCTATAGTGTATAGTTTCTACAGTCTAGGACAGTTTCTCCATAGTGTATAGTGTCTACAGTCTAGGACAGGTTCTCCATAGTGTACAGTGTCTACAGTCTAGGACAGTTTCTCCATAGTATCTACAGTCTAGGACAGTTTCTCTATAGTGTCTACAGTCTAGGACAGTTTCTCTATAGTGTCTACAGTCTAGGACAGTTTCTCCATAGTGTCTACAGTCTAGGACAGTTTCTCCATAGTATCTACAGTCTAGGACAGTTTCTCCATAGTATCTACAGTCTAGGAAAGGTTCTCCATAGTATCTACAGTCTATGACAGTTTCTCCATAGTGTCTACAGTCTAGGACAGTTTCTCCATAGTGTCTACAGTCTAGGACAGTTTCTCCATAGTATATACAGTCTAGGACAGTTTCTCCATAGTATCTACAGTCTAGGACAGTTTCTCTATAGTGTCTATAGTCTAGGACAGTTTCTCCATAGTGTATAGTATCTACAGTCTAGGACAGTTTCTCCATAGTATCTACAGTCTAGGACAGTTTCTCTATAGTGTATAGTGTCTGCAGTCTAGGACAGTTTCTCTATAGTGTCTACAGTCTAGGACAGTTTCTCTATAGTGTCTACAGTCTAGGACAGTTTAATCCATAGTATCTACAGTCTAGGACAGTTTCTCTATAGTGTCTACAGTCTAGGACAGTTCTCTATAGTGTATAGTGTCTACAGTCTAGGACAGGTTCTCCATAGTGTATAGTGTCTACAGTCTAGGACAGTTCTCCATAGTGTATAGTGTCTACAGTCTAGGAACAGGTCTCCATAGTGTCTACAGTCTAGGACAGTTTCTCCATAGAATCTACAGTATAGGACAGTTTCTCTATAGTGTATACAGTCTAGGACAGTTTCTCCATAGTGTCTACAGTCTAGGACAGTTTCTCTGATAGTGTATAGTGGTCTACAGTCTAGGACAGTTTCGCTATAGTGTCTACAGTCTAGGACAGTTTCTCCATAGTATCTACAGTCTAGGACAGTTTCTCCATAGTATCTACAGTCTAGGAAAGGTTCTCCATAGTAAACTACAGTCTATGAACAGTTTCTCCATAGTGTCTACAGTCTAGGACAGTTTCTCCATAGTGTCTACAGTCTAGGACAGTTTCTCCATAGTATATACAGTCTAGGACAGTTTCTCCATAGTATCTACAGTCTAGGACAGTTTCTCCATAGTATCTACAGTCTAGGACAGTTTCTCCATAGTGTATAGTATCTACAGTCTAGGACAGTTTCTCTATAGTATCTACAGTCTAGGACAGTTTCTCCATAGTGTCTACAGCCTAAGACAGGTTCTCCATAGTGTCTACAGTCTAGGACAGTTTCTCCATAGTGTCTACAGTCTAGGACAGTTTCTCCATAGTGTCTACAGCCTAAGACAGTTTCTCCATAGTATCTACAGTCTATGACAGTTTCTCCATGGTATCTACAGTCTAGGACAGTTTCTCCATAGTGTATAGTATCTACAGTCTAGGACAGTTTTCTCCATAGTGTATAGTATCTACAGTCTAGGACAGTTTCTCCATAGTGTCTGGTTTCCACAGTCTAGGGACAGTTTCTCCATAGTGTCCTACAGTCTAGGACAGTTTCTCCATAGTGTCTACAGTCTAGGGACAGTTTTCTCCATAGTATATACAGTCTAGGACAGTTTCTCCATAGTATCTACAGTCTAGGACAGTTTCTCCATAGTGTCTACAGTCTAGGACAGTTTCTCCATAGTGTATAGTATCTACAGTCTAGGACAGTTTCTCTATAGTATCTACAGTCTAGGACAGTTTCTCTATAGTGTATAGTGTCTACAGTCTAGGACAGGTTTCTCCATAGTGTATAGTGTCTACAGTCTAGGACAGGTTCTCCATAGTGTATAGTGTCTACAGTCTAGGACAGGTTCTCCATAGTGTCTACAGTCTAGGACAGTTTCTCCATAGAATCTACAGTCTAGGACAGTTTCTCTATAGTGTATACAGTCTAGGACAGTTTCTCCATAGTGTCTACAGTCTAGGACAGTTTCTCTATAGTGTATAGTGTCTACAGTCTAGGACAGTTTCGCTATAGTGTCTACAGTCTAGGACAGTTTCTCCATAGTGTCTACAGTCTAGGACAGTTTCTCCATAGTATCTACAGTCTAGGACAGTTTCTCCATAGTATCTACAGTCTAGGAAAGGTTCTCCATAGTAACTACAGTCTATGACAGTTTCTCCATAGTGTCTACAGTCTAGGACAGTTTCTCCATAGTGTCTACAGTCTAGGACAGTTTCTCCATAGTATATACAGTCTAGGACAGTTTCTCCATAGTATCTACAGTCTAGGACAGTTTCTCCATAGTATCTACAGTCTAGGACAGTTTCTCCATAGTGTCTACAGTCTAGGACAGTTTCTCCATAGTGTATAGTATCTACAGTCTAGGACAGTTTCTCTATAGTATCTACAGTCTAGGACAGTTTCTCCATAGTGTCTACAGCCTAAGGACAGGTTCTCCATAGTGTCTACAGTCTAGGACAGTTTCTCCATAGTGTCTACAGTCTAGGACAGTTTCTCCATAGAATCTACAGTCTAGGACAGTTTCTCTATAGTGTATACAGTCTAGGACAGTTTCTCCATAGTGTCTACAGTCTAGGACAGTTTCTCTATAGTGTATAGTGTCTACAGTCTAGGACAGTTTCGGCCTATAGTGTCTACAGTCTAGGACAGTTTCTCCCTAGTGTTCTACAGTCTAGGACAGTTTATCCATAGTATCTACAGTCTAGGACAGTTTTCTCCATAGTATCTACAGTCTAGGAAAGTTCTCCATAGTAACTACAGTCTATGACAGTTCTCCATAGTGTCTACAGTCTAGGACAGTTTCTCCATAGTGTCTACAGTCTAGGACAGTTTCTCCATAGTATTATACAGTCTAGGACAGTTTCTCCATAGTATCTACAGTCTAGGACAGTTCTCCATAGTATCTACAGTCTAGGACAGTTTCTCCATAGTGTCTACAGTCTAGGACAGTTTCTCCATAGTGTATAGTATCTACAGTCTAGGACAGTTTCTCTATAGTATCTACCGTCTAGGACAGTTTCTCCATAGTGTCTACAGGCCTAAGACAGGTTCTCCATAGTGTCTACCGTCTAGGACAGTTTCTCCATAGTGTCTACAGTCTAGGACAGTTTCTCCATAGTGTCTACAGCCTAAGACAGTTTCTCCATAGTATCTACAGTCTATGACCGTTTCTCCATGGTATCTACAGTCTAGGACAGTTTCTCCATAGTGTATTTTATCTACAGTCTAGGACAGTTTCTCCATAGTGTATAGTTTCTACAGTCTAGGACAGTTTCTCTATAGTGTCTACAGTCTAGGACAGTTTCTCCATAGTGTATAGTTGTCTACAGTCTAGGACAGGTTCTCCATAGTGTATAGTGTCTACAGTCTAGGACAGGTTCTCCCATAGTGTATAGTATCTACAGTCTAGGACAGTTTCTCCATAGTGTCTACAGTCTAGGACAGTTTCTCCATAGTATCTACAGTCTAGGACAGTTTTCCATAGTATCTACAGTCTAGGACCAGTTTCTCCATAGTGGTATAGTGTCTGCAGTCTAGGACAGTTTCTCCATAGTGTCTACAGTCTAGGACAGTTTCTCCATAGTGTCTACAGTCTAGGACAGTTTCTCCATAGTGTCTACAGCCTAAGACAGGTTCTCCATAGTGTCTACAGTCTAGGATCAGTTTCTCCATAGTGTCTACAGTCTAGGACAGTTTCTCCATAGTGTCTACAGCCTAAGACAGTTTCTCCATAGTATCTACAGTCTATGACAGTTCTTCTCCATGGTATCTACAGTCTAGGACAGTTTTTCCATAGTGTATAGTATCTACAGTCTAGGACAGTTTCCTCCATAGTGTATAGTTTCTACAATCTAGGGACAGTTTCTCCATAGTGTATAGTTTCCACAGTCTTAGGACAGTTTCTCCATAGTGTCTACAGTCTAGGACAGTTTTCTCTATATGTTATAGTTTTCTACAGTCCTAGGACAGTTTCCTCCATAGTGTATAGTGTCTACAGTCTAGGACAGGTTCTCCATAGTGTACAGTGTCTACAGTCTAGGACAGTTTTCTCCATAGTATCTACAGTCTAGGACAGTTTCTCTATAGTGTCTACAGTCTAGGACAGTTTTCTCTATAGTGTCTACAGTCTAGGACAGTTTCTCCATAGTGTCTACAGTCTAGGACAGTTTCTCCATAGTATCTACAGTCTAGTCTAAGGACAGTTTCTCCATAGTATCTACAGTCTAGGAAAGGTTTCCATAGTATCTACAGTCTATGACAGTTTCTCCATAGTGTCTACAGTCTAGGACAGTTTTCTCCATAGTGTCTACAGTCTAGGACAGTTTCTCCATAGTATATACAGTCTAGGACAGTTTCTCTCCATAGTATCTACAGTCTAGGACAGTTTCTCTATAGTGTCTATAGTCTAGGACAGTTTCTCCATAGTGTATAGTATCTACAGTCTAGGACAGTTTTCTCCATAGTATCTACAGTCTAGGACAGTTCTCTATAGTGTATAGTGTCTGCAGTCTAGGACAGTTTCTCTATAGTGTCTACAGTCTAGGACAGTTTCTCTATAGTGTCTACAGTCATAGGACAGTTTATCCATAGTATCTACAGTCTAGGACAGTTTCTCTATAGTGTCTACAGTCTAGGACAGTTTTCTCTATAGGTGTATAGTGTCTACAGTCTAGGACAGGTTCTCCATAGTGTATAGTGTCTACAGTCTAGGACAGGTTCTCCATAGTGTATAGTGTCTACAGTCTAGGACAGGTTCTCCATAGTGTCTACAGTCTAGGACAGTTTCTCCATAGAATCTACAGTCTAGGACAGTTTCTCTATAGTGTATACAGTCTAGGCCAGTTTCTCCATAGTGTCTACAGTCTAGGACAGTTTCTCTATAGTGTATAGTGTCTACAGTCTAGGACAGTTTCGCTATAGTGTCTACAGTCTAGGACAGTTTCTCCATAGTGTCTACAGTCTAGGACAGTTTCTCCATAGTATCTACAGTCTAGGACAGTTTCTCCATAGTATCTACAGTCTAGGACAGGTTCTCCATAGTAACTACAGTCTATGACAGTTTCTCCATAGTGTCTACAGTCTAGGACAGTTTCTCCATAGTGTCTACAGTCTAGGACAGTTTCTCCATAGTATCTACAGTCTAGGACAGTTTCTCCATAGTATCTACAGTCTAGGACAGTTTCTCCATAGTATCTACAGTCTAGGACAGTTTCTCCATAGTGTATAGTATCTACAGTCTAGGACAGTTTCTCTATAGTATCTACAGTCTAGGACAGTTTCTCCATAGTGTCTACAGTCTAGGACAGGTTCTCCATAGTGTCTACAGTCTAGGACAGTTTCTCCATAGTGTCTACAGTCTAGGACAGTTTCTCCATAGTGTCTACAGCCTAAGACAGTTTCTCCATAGTATCTACAGTCTATGACAGTTTCTCCATGGTATCTACAGTCTAGGACAGTTTCTCCATAGTGTATAGTATCTACAGTCTAGGACAGTTTCTCCATAGTGTATAGTATCTACAGTCTAGGACAGTTTCTCCATAGTGTCTGGTTTCCACAGTCTAGGACAGTTTCTCCATAGTGTCTACAGTCTAGGACAGTTTCTCCATAGTGTCTACAGTCTAGGACAGTTTCTCCATAGTATATACAGTCTAGGACAGTTTCTCCATAGTATCTACAGTCTAGGACAGTTTCTCCATAGTGTCTACAGTCTAGGACAGTTTCTCCATAGTGTATAGTATCTACAGTCTAGGACAGTTTCTCTATAGTATCTACAGTCTAGGACAGTTTCTCTATAGTGTATAGTGTCTACAGTCTAGGACAGGTTCTCCATAGTGTATAGTGTCTACAGTCTAGGACAGGTTCTCCATAGTGTATAGTGTCTACAGTCTAGGACAGGTTCTCCATAGTGTCTACAGTCTAGGACAGTTTCTCCATAGAATCTACAGTCTAGGACAGTTTCTCTATAGTGTATACAGTCTAGGACAGTTTCTCCATAGTGTCTACAGTCTAGGACAGTTTCTCTATAGTGTATAGTGTCTACAGTCTAGGACAGTTTCTCTATAGTGTCTACAGTCTAGGACAGTTTCTCCATAGTGTCTACAGTCTAGGACAGTTTCTCCATAGTATCTACAGTCTAGGACAGTTTCTCCATAGTATCTACAGTCTAGGACAGGTTCTCCATAGTAACTACAGTCTATGACAGTTTCTCCATAGTGTCTACAGTCTAGGACAGTTTCTCCATAGTGTCTACAGTCTAGGACAGTTTCTCCATAGTATATACAGTCTAGGACAGTTTCTCCATAGTATCTACAGTCTAGGACAGTTTCTCCATAGTATCTACAGTCTAGGACAGTTTCTCCATAGTGTCTACAGTCTAGGACAGTTTCTCCATAGTGTATAGTATCTACAGTCTAGGACAGTTTCTCTATAGTATCTACAGTCTAGGACAGTTTCTCCATAGTGTCTACAGTCTAGGACAGGTTCTCCATAGTGTCTACAGTCTAGGACAGTTTCTCCATAGTGTCTACAGTCTAGGACAGTTTCTCCATAGTGTCTACAGCCTAAGACAGTTTCTCCATAGTATCTACAGTCTATGACAGTTTCTCCATGGTATCTACAGTCTAGGACAGTTTCTCCATAGTGTATTTTATCTACAGTCTAGGACAGTTTCTCCATAGTGTATAGTTTCTACAGTCTAGGACAGTTTCTCCATAGTGTATAGTTTCCACAGTCTAGGACAGTTTCTCCATAGTGTCTACAGTCTAGGACAGTTTCTCCATAGTGTCTACAGTCTAGGACAGTTTCTCCATAGTATATACAGTCTAGGACAGTTTCTCCATAGTGTCTACAGTCTAGGACAGTTTCTCCATAGTGTATAGTATCTACAGTCTAGGACAGTTTCTCTATAGTATCTACAGTCTAGGACAGTTTCTCTATAGTGTCTACAGTCTAGGACAGTTTATCCATAGTATCTACAGTCTAGGACAGTTTCTCTATAGTGTCTACAGTCTAGGACAGTTTCTCCATAGTGTCTACAGTCTAGGACAGTTTCTCCATAGTGTCTACAGTCTAGGACAGTTTCTCCATAGTGTCTACAGCCTAAGACAGGTTCTCCATAGTGTCTACAGTCTAGGACAGTTTCTCCATAGTGTCTACAGTCTAGGACAGTTTCTCCATAGTGTCTACAGTCTAGGACAGTTTCTCCATAGTATCTACAGTCTATGACAGTTTCTCCATGGTATCTACAGTCTAGGACAGTTTCTCCATAGTGTATAGTATCTACAGTCTAGGACAGTTTCTCCATAGTGTATAGTTTCTACAGTCTAGGACAGTTTCTCCATAGTGTATAGTTTCCACAGTCTAGGACAGTTTCTCCATAGTGTCTACAGTCTAGGACAGTTTCTCTATAGTGTATAGTTTCTACAGTCTAGGACAGTTTCTCCATAGTGTATAGTGTCTACAGTCTAGGACAGTTTCTCCATAGTGTCTACAGTCTAGGACAGGTTCTCCATAGTGTCTACAGTCTAGGACAGTTTCTCCATAGTGTCTACAGTCTAGGACAGTTTCTCCATAGTATATACAGTCTAGGACAGTTTCTCCATAGTATCTACAGTCTAGGACAGTTTCTCTATAGTGTCTACAGTCTAGGACAGTTTCTCCATAGTGTATAGTATCTACAGTCTAGGACAGTTTCTCCATAGTATCTACAGTCTAGGACAGTTTCTCTATAGTGTATAGTGTCTGCAGTCTAGGACAGTTTCTCTATAGTGTCTACAGTCTAGGACAGTTTCTCTATAGTGTCTACAGTCTAGGACAGTTTATCCATAGTATCTACAGTCTAGGACAGTTTCTCTATAGTGTCTACAGTCTAGGACAGTTTCTCCATAGTGTATAGTGTCTACAGTCTAGGACAGGTTCTCCATAGTGGTATAGTGTCTACAGTCTAGGACAGGTTCTCCATAGTGTATAGTATCTACAGTCTAGGACAGTTTCTCCATAGTGTCTACAGTCTAGGACAGTTTCTCCATAGTATCTACAGTCTAGGACAGTTTTCCATAGTATCTACAGTCTAGGACAGTTTTCTCCTTAGTGTATAGTGTCTGCCAGTCTAGGACAGTTCTCCATAGTGTCTACAGTCTAGGACAGTTTCTCCATAGTGTCTACAGTCTAGGACAGTTTCTCCATAGTGTCTACAGCCTAAGGACAGGTTCTCCATAGTGTCTACAGTCTAGGACAGTTTCTCCATAGTGTCTACAGTCTAGGACAGTTTCTCCATAGTGTCTACAGCCTAAGACAGTTTCTCCATAGTATCTACAGTCTATGACAGTTTCTCCATGGTATCTACAGTCTAGGACAGTTTTTCCATAGGTATAGTATCTACAGTCTAGGACAGTTTCTCCATAGTGTATAGTTTCCACAGTCTAGGACAGTTTCTCCATAGTGTCTACAGTCTAGGGACAGTTTCTCTATAGTGTATAGTTTTCTACAGTCTAGGACAGTTTCTCCATAGTGTATAGTGTCTACAGTCTAGGAAATGTTCTCCATAGTGTACAGTGTCTACAGTCTAGGACAGTTTCTCCATAGTATCTACAGTCTAGGGACAGTTTCTCTATAGTGTCTACAGTCTAGGACAGTTTCTCTATAGTGTCTACAGTCTAGGACAGTTTCTCCATAGTGTCTACAGTCTAGGACAGTTTTCCATAGTATCTACAGTCTAGGACAGTTTCTCCATAGTATCTACAGTCTCTAGGAAAGGTTCTCCATAGTATCTACAGTCTATGACAGTTTCTCCATAGTGTCTACAGTCTAGGACAGTTTCTCCATAGTGTCTACAGTCCTAGGATAGTTTCTCCATAGTATATACAGTCTAGGACAGTTTCTCCATAGTATCTACAGTCTAGGACAGTTTCTCTATAGTGTCTATAGTCTAGGGACAGTTCTCCATAGTGTATAGTATCTACAGTCTAGGACAGTTTCTCCATAGTATCTACAGTCCTTAGGGACAGTTTCTCTATAGTGTATAGTGTCTGCAGTCTAGGACAGTTTCTCTATAGTGTCTACCAGTCTAGGACAGTTTCTCTATAGTGGTCTACAGTCTAGGACAGTTTATCCCATAGTATCTACAGTCTAGGACAGTTTCTTCTATAGTGTCTACAGTCTAGGACAGTTCTCTATAGTGTATAGTGTCTACAGTCTAGGACAGGTTCTCCATAGTGTATAGTGTCTACAGTCTAGGACAGGTTCTCCATAGTGTATAGTGTCTACAGTCTAGGACAGGTTCTCCATAGTGTCTACAGTCTAGGACAGTTTCTCCATAGAATCTACAGTCTAGGACAGTTTCTCTATAGTGTATACAGTCTAGGACAGTTTCTCCATAGTGTATAGTGTCTACAGTCTAGGACAGTTTCGCTATAGTGTCTACAGTCTAGGACAGTTTCTCCATAGTGTCTACAGTCTAGGACAGTTTCTCCATAGTATCTACAGTCTAGGACAGGTTTCTCCATAGTATCTACAGTCTAGGAAGGTTCTCCATAGTAACTACAGTCTATGACAGTTCTCCATAGTGTCTACAGTCTAGGACAGTTTCTCCATAGTGTCTACAGTCTAGGACAGTTTCTCCATAGTATATACAGTCTAGGACAGTTTCTCCATAGTATCTACAGTCTAGGACAGTTTCTCCATAGTATCTACAGTCTAGGACAGTTTCTCCATAGTGTCTACAGTCTAGGACAGTTTCTCCATAGTGTATAGTATCTACAGTCTAGGACAGTTTCCTCTATAGTATCTACAGTCTAGGACAGTTTCTCCATAGTGTCTACAGCCTAAGACAGGTTCTCCATAGTGTCTACAGTCTAGGACAGTTTCTCCATAGTGTCTACAGTCTAGGACAGTTTCTCCATAGTGTCTACAGCCTAAGACAGTTTCTCCATAGTATCTACAGTCTATGACAGTTTCTCCATGGTATCTACAGTCTAGGACAGTTTCTCCATAGTGTATAGTATCTACAGTCTAGGACAGTTTCTCCATAGTGTATAGTTTCTACAGTCTAGACAGTTTCTCCATAGTGTATAGTTTCCACAGTCTAGGACAGTTTCTCCATAGTGTCTACAGTCTAGGACAGTTTTCTCCATAGTGTCTACAGTCTAGGACAGTTTCTCCATAGTATATACAGTCTAGGACAGTTTCTCCATAGTATCTACAGTCTAGGACAGTTTCTCCATAGTGTCTACAGTCTAGGACAGTTTCTCCATAGTGTATAGTATCTACAGTCTAGGACAGTTTCTCTATAGTATCTACAGTCTAGGACAGTTTCTCTATAGTGTCTACAGTCTAGGACAGTTTATCCATAGTATCTACAGTCTAGGACAGTTTCTCTATAGTGTCTACAGTCTAGGACAGTTTCTCCATAGTGGTATAGTGTCTACAGTCTAGGACAGGTTCTCCATAGTGTATAGTGTCTACAGTCTAGGACAGGTTCTCCATAGTGTATAGTATCTACAGTCTAGGACAGTTCCTCCATAGTGTCTACAGTCTAGGACAGTTTCTCCATAGTATCTACAGTCTAGGACAGTTTTCCATAGTATCTACAGTCTAGGACAGTTTCTCCATAGTGTATAGTGTCTACAGTCTAGGACAGTTTCTCCATAGTGTCTACAGTCTAGGACAGTTTCTCCATAGTGTCTACAGTCTAGGACAGTTTCTCCATAGTGTCTACAGCCTAAGACAGGTTCTCCATAGTGTCTACAGTCTAGGACAGTTTCTCCATAGTGTCTACAGTCTAGGACAGTTTCTCCATAGTGTCTACAGCCTAAGACAGTTCTCCATAGTATCTACAGTCTATGACAGTTTCTCCATGGTATCTACAGTCTAGGACAGTTTCTCCATAGTGTATAGTATCTACAGTCTAGGACAGTTTCTCCATAGTGTATAGTTTCTACAGTCTAGGGACAGTTTCTCCATAGTGTATAGTTTCCACAGTCTAGGACAGTTTCTCCATAGTGTCTACAGTCTAGGACAGTTCTCTATAGTGTATAGTTTTCTACAGTCTAGGACAGTTTCTCCATAGTGTATAGTGTCTACAGTCTAGGACAGGTTCTCCATAGTGTACAGTGTCTACAGTCTAGGGACAGTTTCTCCATAGTATCTACAGTCTAGGACAGTTTCTCTATAGTGTCTACAGTCTAGGACAGTTTCTCTATAGTGTCTACAGTCTAGGACAGTTTCTCCATAGTGTCTACAGTCTAGGACAGTTTCTCCATAGTATCTACAGTCTAGGACAGTTTCTCCATAGTATCTACAGTCTAGGAAAGGTTCTCCATAGTATCTACAGTCTATGACAGTTTCTCCATAGTGTCTACAGTCTAGGACAGTTTCTCCATAGTATCTACAGTCTAGGACAGTTTCTCCATAGTGTATAGTATCTACAGTCTAGGACAGTTTCTCCATAGTGTATAGTTTCTACAGTCTAGGACAGTTTCTCCATAGTGTATAGTTTCCACAGTCTAGGACAGTTTCTCCATAGTATCTACAGTCTAGGACAGTTTCTCTATAGTGTATAGTGTCTGCAGTCTAGGACAGTTTCTCTATAGTGTCTACAGTCTAGGACAGTTTCTCCATAGTGTATAGTTTCCACAGTCTAGGACAGTTTCTCCATAGTGTCTACAGCCTAAGACAGTTTCTCCATAGTATCTACAGTCTATGACAGTTTCTCCATGGTATCTACAGTCTAGGACAGTTCTCCATAGTGTATAGTATCTACAGTCTAGGACAGTTTCTCCATAGTGTATAGTTTCTACAGTCTAGGACAGTTTCTCCATAGTGTATAGTTTCCACAGTCTAGGACAGTTTCTCCATAGTGTCTACAGTCTAGGACAGTTTCTCCATAGGTCTACAGTCTAGGACAGTTTCTCCATAGTATATACAGTCTAGGACAGTTTCTCCATAGTATCTACAGTCTAGGACAGTTTCTCCATAGTATCTACAGTCTAGGAAAGGTTCTCCATAGTATCTACAGTCTAAGACAGGTTCTCTATAGTATCTACAGTCTAGGACAGTTTCTCCATAGTGTATAGTGTCTACAGTCTAGGACAGTTTCTCTATAGTGTCTACAGTCTAGGACAGTTTCTCCATAGTGTATAGTGTCTACAGTCTAGGACAGTTTCTCTATAGTGTCTGCAGTCTAGGACAGTTTCTCTATAGTGTCTACAGTCTAGGACAGTTTCTCCATAGTGTATAGTTTCCACAGTCTAGGACAGTTTCTCCATAGTGTCTACAGTCTAGGACAGTTTCTCCATAGTGTCTACAGTCTAGGACAGTTTCTCCATAGTATATACAGTCTAGGACAGTTTCTCCATAGTATCTACAGTCTAGGACAGTTTCTCCATAGTATCTACAGTCTAGGAAAGGTTCTCCATAGTATCTACAGTCTAAGACAGTTCTCCTATAGTATCTACAGTCTAGGACAGTTTCTCCATAGTGTATAGTGTCTACAGTCTAGGACAGTTTCTCTATAGTGTCTACAGTCTAGGACAGTTTCTCCATAGTGTATAGTGTCTACAGTCTAGGACAGTTCTCCATAGTGTATAGTGTCTACAGTCTAGGACAGTTTCTCCATAGTGTATAGTGTCTACAGTCTAGGACAGGTTCTCCATAGTGTCTACAGTCTAGGACAGTTTCTCCATAGTGTCTACAGTCTAGGACAGTTTCTCCATAGTGTATTTTATCTACAGTCTAGGACAGTTTCTCCATAGTGTATAGTTTCTACAGTCTAGGACAGTTTCTCCATAGTGTATAGTCTACAGTCTAGGACAGTTTCTCCATAGTGTCTACAGTCTAGGACAGTTTCTCCATAGTGTCTACAGTCTAGGACAGTTTCTCCATAGTATATACAGTCTAGGACAGTTTCTCCATAGTATCTACAGTCTAGGACAGTTTCTCCATAGTGTCTACAGTCTAGGACAGTTTCTCCATAGTGTATAGTATCTACAGTCTAGGACAGTTTCTCTATAGTATCTACAGTCTAGGACAGTTTCTCTATAGTGTCTACAGTCTAGGACAGTTTATCCATAGTATCTACAGTCTAGGACAGTTTCTCTATAGTGTCTACAGTCTAGGACAGTTTCTCCATAGTGTCTACAGTCTAGGACAGTTTCTCCATAGTGTCTACAGTCTAGGACAGTTTCTCCATAGTGTCTACAGTCTAAGACAGTTTCTCCATAGTGTCTACAGTCTAGGACAGTTTCTCCATAGTGTCTACAGTCTAGGACAGTTTCTCCATAGTGTCTACAGCCTAAGACAGTTTCTCCATAGTATCTACAGTCTATGACAGTTTCTCCATGGTATCTAGAGTCTAGGACAGTTTCTCCATAGTGTATAGTATCTACAGTCTAGGACAGTTTCTCCATAGTGTATAGTTTCTACAGTCTAGGACAGTTTCTCCATAGTGTATAGTTTCCACAGTCTAGGACAGTTTCTCCATAGTGTCTACAGTCTAGGACAGTTTCTCTATAGTGTACAGTCTAGTAGTTCTACAGTCTAGGACAGTTTCTCCATAGTGTATAGTGTCTACAGTCTAGGACAGTTTCTCCATAGTGTCTACAGTCTAGGACAGTTTCTCCATAGTGTCTACAGTCTAGGACAGTTTCTCCATAGTGTCTACAGTCTAGGACAGTTTCTCCATAGTATCTACAGTCTAGGACAGTTTCTCCATAGTATCTACAGTCTAGGACAGTTTCTCTATAGTGTCTACAGTCTAGGACAGTTTCTCCATAGTGTATAGTATCTACAGTCTAGGACAGTTTCTCCATAGTATCTACAGTCTAGGACAGTTTCTCCATAGTGTATAGTGTCTACAGTCTAGGACAGTTTCTCCATAGTGTCTACAGTCTAGGACAGTTTCTCTATAGTGTCTACAGTCTAGGACAGTTTCTCCATAGTATCTACAGTCTAGGACAGTTTCTCTATAGTGTCTACAGTCTAGGACAGTTTCTCCATAGTGTATAGTGTCTACAGTCTAGGACAGGTTCTCCATAGTGTATAGTGTCTACAGTCTAGGACAGTTTCTCCATAGTGTATAGTATCTACAGTCTAGGACAGTTTCTCCATAGTGTCTACAGTCTAGGACAGTTTCTCCATAGTATCTACAGTCTAGGACAGTTTTCCATAGTATCTACAGTCTAGGACAGTTTCTCCATAGTGTATAGTCTACAGTCTAGGACAGTTTCTCCATAGTGTCTACAGTCTAGGACAGTTTCTCCATAGTGTCTACAGTCTAGGACAGTTTCTCCATAGTGTCTACAGTCTAGGACAGTTTCTCCATAGTGTCTACAGTCTAGGACAGTTTCTCCATAGTGTCTACAGTCTAGGACAGTTTCTCCATAGTGTCTACAGTCTAGGACAGTTTCTCCATAGTATCTACAGTCTAGGACAGTTTCTCCATAGTGTCTACAGTCTAGGACAGTTTTTCCATAGTGTATAGTATCTACAGTCTAGGACAGTTTCTCCATAGTGTATAGTTTCTACAGTCTAGGACAGTTTCTCCATAGTGTATAGTGTCTACAGTCTAGGACAGTTTCTCCATAGTGTCTACAGTCTAGGACAGTTTCTCTCTATAGTGTATAGTTTCTACAGTCTAGGACAGTTTCTCCATAGTGTCTACAGTCTAGGACAGTTTCTCCATAGTGTAGTTTCTACAGTCTAGGACAGTTTCTCCATAGTGTATAGTCTACAGTCTAGGACAGTTTCTCCATAGTGTATACACAGTCTAGGACAGTTTCTCCATAGTGTCTACAGTCTAGGACAGTTTCTCCATAGTGTCTACAGTCTAGGACAGTTTCTCCATAGTATCTACAGTCTAGGACAGTTTCTCCATAGTATCTACAGTCTAGGACAGTTTCTCCATAGTGTCTACAGTCTAGGACAGTTTCTCCATAGTGTATAGTGTCTACAGTCTAGGACAGTTTCTCTATAGTGTCTACAGTCTAGGACAGTTTCTCTATAGTGTCTACAGTCTAGGACAGTTTCTCCATAGTGTCTACAGTCTAGGACAGTTTCTCTATAGTGTCTACAGTCTAGGACAGTTTCTCCATAGTGTCTACAGTCTAGGACAGTTTCTCCATAGTGTCTACAGTCTAGGACAGTTTCTCCATAGTGTCTACAGTCTAGGACAGGTTCTCCATAGTGTCTACAGTCTAGGACAGTTTCTCCATAGTGTCTACAGTCTAGGACAGTTTCTCCATAGTGTCTACAGTCTAGGACAGTTTCTCCATAGTATCTACAGTCTAGGACAGTTTCTCCATAGTATCTACAGTCTAGGACAGTTTCTCCATAGTGTATAGTATCTACAGTCTAGGACAGTTTCTCCATAGTGTATAGTTCTACAGTCTAGGACAGTTTCTCCATAGTGTATAGTTTCCACAGTCTAGGACAGTTTCTCCATAGTGTCTACAGTCTAGGACAGTTTCTCTATAGTGTATAGTTTCTACAGTCTAGGACAGTTTCTCCATAGTGTATAGTGTCTACAGTCTAGGACAGTTTCTCCATAGTGTCTACAGTCTAGGACAGGTTCTCCATAGTGTCTACAGTCTAGGACAGTTTCTCCATAGTGTCTACAGTCTAGGACAGTTTCTCCATAGTATCTACAGTCTAGGACAGTTTCTCCATAGTATCTACAGTCTAGGACAGTTTCTATAGTGTCTACAGTCTAGGACAGTTTCTCCATAGTGTATAGTATCTACAGTCTAGGACAGTTTCTCCATAGTATCTACAGTCTAGGACAGTTTCTCCATAGTGTATAGTGTCTACAGTCTAGGACAGTTTCTCTATAGTGTCTACAGTCTAGGACAGTTTCTCTATAGTGTCTACAGTCTAGGACAGTTTCTCCATAGTATCTACAGTCTAGGACAGTTTCTCTATAGTGTCTACAGTCTAGGACAGTTTCTCCATAGTGTATAGTGTCTACAGTCTAGGACAGGTTCTCCATAGTGTATAGTGTCTACAGTCTAGGACAGGTTCTCCATAGTGTATAGTATCTACAGTCTAGGACAGTTTCTCCATAGTGTCTACAGTCTAGGACAGTTTCTCCATAGTATCTACAGTCTAGGACAGTTTTCCATAGTATCTACAGTCTAGGACAGTTTCTCCATAGTGTATAGTGTCTGCAGTCTAGGACAGTTTCTCCATAGTGTCTACAGTCTAGGACAGTTTCTCCATAGTGTCTACAGTCTAGGACAGTTTCTCCATAGTGTCTACAGCCTAAGACAGGTTCTCCATAGTGTCTACAGTCTAGGACAGTTTCTCCATAGTGTCTACAGTCTAGGACAGTTTCTCCATAGTGTCTACAGCCTAAGACAGTTTCTCCATAGTATCTACAGTCTATGACAGTTTCTCCATGGTATCTACAGTCTAGGACAGTTTTTCCATAGTGTATAGTATCTACAGTCTAGGACAGTTTCTCCATAGTGTATAGTTTCTACAGTCTAGGACAGTTTCTCCATAGTGTATAGTTCCACAGTCTAGGACAGTTTCTCCATAGTGTCTACAGTCTAGGACAGTTTCTCTATAGTGTATAGTTTCTACAGTCTAGGACAGTTTCTCCATAGTGTATAGTGTCTACAGTCTAGGACAGGTTCTCCATAGTGTACAGTGTCTACAGTCTAGGACAGTTTCTCCATAGTATCTACAGTCTAGGACAGTTTCTCTATAGTGTCTACAGTCTAGGACAGTTTCTCTATAGTGTCTACAGTCTAGGACAGTTTCTCCATAGTGTCTACAGTCTAGGACAGTTTCTCCATAGTATCTACAGTCTAGGACAGTTTCTCCATAGTATCTACAGTCTAGGAAAGGTTCTCCATAGTATCTACAGTCTATGACAGTTTCTCCATAGTGTCTACAGTCTAGGACAGTTTCTCCATAGTGTCTACAGTCTAGGACAGTTTCTCCATAGTATATACAGTCTAGGACAGTTTCTCCATAGTATCTACAGTCTAGGACAGTTTCTCTATAGTGTCTACAGTCTAGGACAGTTTCTCCATAGTGTATAGTATCTACAGTCTAGGACAGTTTCTCCATAGTATCTACAGTCTAGGACAGTTTCTCTATAGTGTATAGTGTCTGCAGTCTAGGACAGTTTCTCTATAGTGTCTACAGTCTAGGACAGTTTCTCTATAGTGTCTACAGTCTAGGACAGTTTATCCATAGTATCTACAGTCTAGGACAGTTTCTCTATAGTGTCTACAGTCTAGGACAGTTTCTCTATAGTGTATAGTGTCTACAGTCTAGGACAGGTTCTCCATAGTGTATAGTGTCTACAGTCTAGGACAGGTTCTCCATAGTGTATAGTGTCTACAGTCTAGGACAGGTTCTCCATAGTGTCTACAGTCTAGGACAGTTTCTCCATAGTATCTACAGTCTAGGACAGTTTCTCTATAGTGTATACAGTCTAGGACAGTTTCTCCATAGTGTCTACAGTCTAGGACAGTTTCTCTATAGTGTATAGTGTCTACAGTCTAGGACAGTTTCTCTATAGTGTCTACAGTCTAGGACAGTTTCTCCATAGTGTCTACAGTCTAGGACAGTTTCTCCATAGTATCTACAGTCTAGGACAGTTTCTCCATAGTATCTACAGTCTAGGACAGTTTCTCCATAGTAACTACAGTCTAGGACAGTTTCTCCATAGTGTCTACAGTCTAGGACAGTTTCTCCATAGTGTCTACAGTCTAGGACAGTTTCTCCATAGTATATACAGTCTAGGACAGTTTCTCCATAGTATCTACAGTCTAGGACAGTTTCTCCATAGTATCTACAGTCTAGGACAGTTTCTCCATAGTGTCTACAGTCTAGGACAGTTTCTCCATAGTGTATAGTATCTACAGTCTAGGACAGTTTCTCTATAGTATCTACAGTCTAGGACAGTTTCTCCATAGTGTCTACAGTCTAGGACAGGTTCTCCATAGTGTCTACAGTCTAGGACAGTTTCTCCATAGTGTCTACAGTCTAGGACAGTTTCTCCATAGTGTCTACAGTCTAGGACAGTTTCTCCATAGTATCTACAGTCTAGGACAGTTTCTCCATAGTATCTACAGTCTAGGACAGTTTCTCCATAGTGTATAGTATCTACAGTCTAGGACAGTTTCTCCATAGTGTATAGTTTCTACAGTCTAGGACAGTTTCTCCATAGTGTATAGTTTCCACAGTCTAGGACAGTTTCTCCATAGTGTCTACAGTCTAGGACAGTTTCTCCATAGTGTCTACAGTCTAGGACAGTTTCTCCATAGTGTCTACAGTCTAGGACAGTTTCTCCATAGTATCTACAGTCTAGGACAGTTTCTCCATAGTATCTACAGTCTAGGACAGTTTCTCCATAGTATCTACAGTCTAGGAAAGGTTCTCCATAGTATCTACAGTCTAAGACAGGTTCTCTATAGTATCTACAGTCTAGGACAGTTTCTCCATAGTGTATAGTGTCTACAGTCTAGGACAGTTTCTCTATAGTGTCTACAGTCTAGGACAGTTTCTCCATAGTGTATAGTGTCTACAGTCTAGGACAGGTTCTCCATAGTGTATAGTGTCTACAGTCTAGGTCAGGTTCTCCATAGTGTATAGTGTCTACAGTCTAGGACAGGTTCTCCATAGTGTCTACAGTCTAGGACAGTTTCTCCATAGTGTCTACAGTCTAGGACAGTTTCTCCATAGTGTATTTTATCTACAGTCTAGGACAGTTTCTCCATAGTGTATAGTTTCTACAGTCTAGGACAGTTTCTCCATAGTGTATAGTTTCCACAGTCTAGGACAGTTTCTCCATAGTGTCTACAGTCTAGGACAGTTTCTCCATAGTGTCTACAGTCTAGGACAGTTTCTCCATAGTATATACAGTCTAGGACAGTTTCTCCATAGTATCTACAGTCTAGGACAGTTTCTCCATAGTGTCTACAGTCTAGGACAGTTTCTCCATAGTGTATAGTATCTACAGTCTAGGACAGTTTCTCTATAGTATCTACAGTCTAGGACAGTTTCTCTATAGTGTCTACAGTCTAGGACAGTTTATCCATAGTATCTACAGTCTAGGACAGTTTCTCTATAGTGTCTACAGTCTAGGACAGTTTCTCCATAGTGTCTACAGTCTAGGACAGTTTCTCCATAGTGTCTACAGTCTAGGACAGTTTCTCCATAGTGTCTACAGTCTAGGACAGGTTCTCCATAGTGTCTACAGTCTAGGACAGTTTCTCCATAGTGTCTACAGTCTAGGACAGTTTCTCCATAGTGTCTACAGTCTAGGACAGTTTCTCCATAGTATCTACAGTCTATGACAGTTTCTCCATGGTATCTACAGTCTAGGACAGTTTCTCCATAGTGTATAGTATCTACAGTCTAGGACAGTTTCTCCATAGTGTATAGTTTCTACAGTCTAGGACAGTTTCTCCATAGTGTATAGTTTCCACAGTCTAGGACAGTTTCTCCATAGTGTCTACAGTCTAGGACAGTTTCTCTATAGTGTATAGTTTCTACAGTCTAGGACAGTTTCTCCATAGTGTATAGTGTCTACAGTCTAGGACAGTTTCTCCATAGTGTCTACAGTCTAGGACAGGTTCTCCATAGTGTCTACAGTCTAGGACAGTTTCTCCATAGTGTCTACAGTCTAGGACAGTTTCTCCATAGTATCTACAGTCTAGGACAGTTTCTCCATAGTATCTACAGTCTAGGACAGTTTCTCTATAGTGTCTACAGTCTAGGACAGTTTCTCCATAGTGTATAGTATCTACAGTCTAGGACAGTTTCTCCATAGTATCTACAGTCTAGGACAGTTTCTCTATAGTGTATAGTGTCTACAGTCTAGGACAGTTTCTCTATAGTGTCTACAGTCTAGGACAGTTTCTCTATAGTGTCTACAGTCTAGGACAGTTTATCCATAGTATCTACAGTCTAGGACAGTTTCTCTATAGTGTCTACAGTCTAGGACAGTTTCTCCATAGTGTATAGTGTCTACAGTCTAGGACAGGTTCTCCATAGTGTATAGTGTCTACAGTCTAGGACAGGTTCTCCATAGTGTATAGTATCTACAGTCTAGGACAGTTTCTCCATAGTGTCTACAGTCTAGGACAGTTTCTCCATAGTATCTACAGTCTAGGACAGTTTTCCATAGTATCTACAGTCTAGGACAGTTTCTCCATAGTGTATAGTGTCTGCAGTCTAGGACAGTTTCTCCATAGTGTCTACAGTCTAGGACAGTTTCTCCATAGTGTCTACAGTCTAGGACAGTTTCTCCATAGTGTCTACAGCCTAAGACAGGTTCTCCATAGTGTCTACAGTCTAGGACAGTTTCTCCATAGTGTCTACAGTCTAGGACAGTTTCTCCATAGTGTCTACAGCCTAAGACAGTTTCTCCATAGTATCTACAGTCTATGACAGTTTCTCCATGGTATCTACAGTCTAGGACAGTTTTTCCATAGTGTATAGTATCTACAGTCTAGGACAGTTTCTCCATAGTGTATAGTTTCTACAGTCTAGGACAGTTTCTCCATAGTGTATAGTTTCCACAGTCTAGGACAGTTTCTCCATAGTGTCTACAGTCTAGGACAGTTTCTCTATAGTGTATAGTTTCTACAGTCTAGGACAGTTTCTCCATAGTGTATAGTGTCTACAGTCTAGGACAGGTTCTCCATAGTGTACAGTGTCTACAGTCTAGGACAGTTTCTCCATAGTATCTACAGTCTAGGACAGTTTCTCTATAGTGTCTACAGTCTAGGACAGTTTCTCTATAGTGTCTACAGTCTAGGACAGTTTCTCCATAGTGTCTACAGTCTAGGACAGTTTCTCCATAGTATCTACAGTCTAGGACAGTTTCTCCATAGTATCTACAGTCTAGGAAGGTTCTCCATAGTATCTACAGTCTATGACAGTTTCTCCATAGTGTCTACAGTCTAGGACAGTTTCTCCATAGTGTCTACAGTCTAGGACAGTTTCTCCATAGTATATACAGTCTAGGACAGTTTCTCCATAGTATCTACAGTCTAGGACAGTTTCTCTATAGTGTCTACAGTCTAGGACAGTTTCTCCATAGTGTATAGTATCTACAGTCTAGGACAGTTTCTCCATAGTATCTACAGTCTAGGACAGTTTCTCTATAGTGTATAGTGTCTACAGTCTAGGACAGTTTCTCTATAGTGTCTACAGTCTAGGACAGTTTCTCTATAGTGTCTACAGTCTAGGACAGTTTATCCATAGTATCTACAGTCTAGGACAGTTTCTCTATAGTGTCTACAGTCTAGGACAGTTTCTCTATAGTGTATAGTGTCTACAGTCTAGGACAGGTTCTCCATAGTGTATAGTGTCTACAGTCTAGGACAGGTTCTCCATAGTGTATAGTGTCTACAGTCTAGGACAGGTTCTCCATAGTGTCTACAGTCTAGGACAGTTTCTCCATAGAATCTACAGTCTAGGACAGTTTCTCTATAGTGTATACAGTCTAGGACAGTTTCTCCATAGTGTCTACAGTCTAGGACAGTTTCTCTATAGTGTATAGTGTCTACAGTCTAGGACAGTTTCGCTATAGTGTCTACAGTCTAGGACAGTTTCTCCATAGTGTCTACAGTCTAGGACAGTTTCTCCATAGTATCTACAGTCTAGGACAGTTTCTCCATAGTATCTACAGTCTAGGACAGTTTCTCCATAGTGTCTACAGTCTAGGACAGTTTCTCCATAGTGTCTACAGTCTAGGACAGTTTCTCCATAGTGTCTACAGTCTAGGACAGTTTCTCCATAGTATATACAGTCTAGGACAGTTTCTCCATAGTATCTACAGTCTAGGACAGTTTCTCCATAGTATCTACAGTCTAGGACAGTTTCTCCATAGTGTCTACAGTCTAGGACAGTTTCTCCATAGTGTATAGTATCTACAGTCTAGGACAGTTTCTCTATAGTATCTACAGTCTAGGACAGTTTCTCCATAGTGTCTACAGTCTAGGACAGGTTCTCCATAGTGTCTACAGTCTAGGACAGTTTCTCCATAGTGTCTACAGTCTAGGACAGTTTCTCCATAGTGTCTACAGTCTAGGACAGTTTCTCCATAGTATCTACAGTCTATGACAGTTTCTCCATGGTATCTACAGTCTAGGACAGTTTCTCCATAGTGTATAGTATCTACAGTCTAGGACAGTTTCTCCATAGTGTATAGTTTCTACAGTCTAGGACAGTTTCTCCATAGTGTATAGTTTCCACAGTCTAGGACAGTTTCTCCATAGTGTCTACAGTCTAGGACAGTTTCTCCATAGTGTCTACAGTCTAGGACAGTTTCTCCATAGTATATACAGTCTAGGACAGTTTCTCCATAGTATCTACAGTCTAGGACAGTTTCTCCATAGTGTCTACAGTCTAGGACAGTTTCTCCATAGTGTATAGTATCTACAGTCTAGGACAGTTTCTCTATAGTATCTACAGTCTAGGACAGTTTCTCCATAGTATCTACAGTCTAGGACAGTTTCTCTATAGTGTCTACAGTCTAGGACAGTTTCTCTATAGTGTCTACAGTCTAGGACAGTTTCTCCATAGTGTCTACAGTCTAGGACAGTTTCTCCATAGTATCTACAGTCTAGGACAGTTTCTCCATAGTATCTACAGTCTAGGACAGTTCTCCATAGTGTCTACAGTCTAGGACAGTTTCTCCATAGTGTCTACAGTCTAGGACAGTTTCTCCATAGTATCTACAGTCTAGGACAGGTTCTCCATAGTATCTACAGTCTAGGACAGTTTCTCCATAGTATCTACAGTCTAGGACAGTTTCTCCATAGTGTATAGTGTCTACAGTCTAGGACAGTTTCTCCATAGTGTCTACAGTCTAGGACAGTTTCTCCATAGTGTATAGTGTCTACAGTCTAGGACAGTTTCTCCATAGTGTATAGTGTCTACAGTCTAGGACAGGTTCTCCATAGTGTATAGTGTCTACAGTCTAGGACAGTTTCTCCATAGTGTCTACAGTCTAGGACAGTTTCTCCATAGTGTCTACAGTCTAGGACAGTTTCTCCATAGTGTCTACAGTCTAGGACAGTTTCTCCATAGTATCTACAGTCTATGACAGTTTCTCCATAGTATCTACAGTCTAGGACAGTTTCTCCATAGTGTATTTATCTACAGTCTAGGACAGTTTCTCCATAGTGTATAGTTTCTACAGTCTAGGACAGTTTCTCCATAGTGTATAGTTTCTACAGTCTAGGACAGTTTCTCCATAGTGTCTACAGTCTAGGACAGTTTCTCCATAGTGTCTACAGTCTAGGACAGTTTCTCCATAGTATCTACAGTCTAGGACAGTTTCTCCATAGTATCTACAGTCTAGGACAGTTTCTCCATAGTGTCTACAGTCTAGGACAGTTTCTCCATAGTGTATAGTATCTACAGTCTAGGACAGTTTCTCTATAGTATCTACAGTCTAGGACAGTTTCTCTATAGTGTCTACAGTCTAGGACAGTTTATCCATAGTATCTACAGTCTAGGACAGTTTCTCTATAGTGTCTACAGTCTAGGACAGTTTCTCCATAGTGTCTACAGTCTAGGACAGTTTCTCCATAGTGTCTACAGTCTAGGACAGTTTCTCCATAGTGTCTACAGTCTAGGACAGGTTCTCCATAGTGTCTACAGTCTAGGACAGTTTCTCCATAGTGTCTACAGTCTAGGACAGTTTCTCCATAGTGTCTACAGTCTAGGACAGTTTCTCCATAGTATCTACAGTCTATGACAGTTTCTCCATGGTATCTACAGTCTAGGACAGTTTCTCCATAGTGTATAGTATCTACAGTCTAGGACAGTTTCTCCATAGTGTATAGTTTCTACAGTCTAGGACAGTTTCTCCATAGTGTATAGTTTCCACAGTCTAGGACAGTTTCTCCATAGTGTCTACAGTCTAGGACAGTTTCTCTATAGTGTATAGTTTCTACAGTCTAGGACAGTTTCTCCATAGTGTATAGTGTCTACAGTCTAGGACAGTTTCTCCATAGTGTCTACAGTCTAGGACAGGTTCTCCATAGTGTCTACAGTCTAGGACAGTTTCTCCATAGTGTCTACAGTCTAGGACAGTTTCTCCATAGTATATACAGTCTAGGACAGTTTCTCCATAGTATCTACAGTCTAGGACAGTTTCTCTATAGTGTCTACAGTCTAGGACAGTTTCTCCATAGTGTATAGTATCTACAGTCTAGGACAGTTTCTCCATAGTATCTACAGTCTAGGACAGTTTCTCTATAGTGTATAGTGTCTACAGTCTAGGACAGTTTCTCTATAGTGTCTACAGTCTAGGACAGTTTCTCTATAGTGTCTACAGTCTAGGACAGTTTATCCATAGTATCTACAGTCTAGGACAGTTTCTCTATAGTGTCTACAGTCTAGGACAGTTTCTCCATAGTGTATAGTGTCTACAGTCTAGGACAGGTTCTCCATAGTGTATAGTGTCTACAGTCTAGGACAGGTTCTCCATAGTGTATAGTATCTACAGTCTAGGACAGTTTCTCCATAGTGTCTACAGTCTAGGACAGTTTCTCCATAGTATCTACAGTCTAGGACAGTTTTCCATAGTATCTACAGTCTAGGACAGTTTCTCCATAGTGTATAGTGTCTACAGTCTAGGACAGTTTCTCCATAGTGTCTACAGTCTAGGACAGTTTCTCCATAGTGTCTACAGTCTAGGACAGTTTCTCCATAGTGTCTACAGTCTAGGACAGTTTCTCCATAGTGTCTACAGTCTAGGACAGTTTCTCCATAGTGTCTACAGTCTAAGACAGTTTCTCCATAGTATCTACAGTCTATGACAGTTTCTCCATGGTATCTACAGTCTAGGACAGTTTTCCATAGTGTATAGTATCTACAGTCTAGGACAGTTTCTCCATAGTGTATAGTTTCTACAGTCTAGGACAGTTTCTCCATAGTGTATAGTTTCCACAGTCTAGGACAGTTTCTCCATAGTGTCTACAGTCTAGGACAGTTTTCTCTATAGTGTATAGTTTCTACAGTCTAGGACAGTTTCTCCATAGTGTATAGTGTCTACAGTCTAGGACAGGTTCTCCATAGTGTACAGTGTCTACAGTCTAGGACAGTTTCTCCATAGTATCTACAGTCTAGGACAGTTTCTCTATAGGTGTCTACAGTCTAGGACAGTTTCTCTATAGTGTCTACAGTCTAGGACAGTTTCTCCATAGTGTCTACAGTCTAGGACAGTTCTCCATAGTATCTACAGTCTAGGACCAGTTTCTCCATAGTATCTACAGTCTAGGAAAGGTTCTCCATAGTATCTACAGTCTATGACAGTTTCTCCATAGTGTCTACAGTCTAGGACAGTTTCTCCATAGTGTCTACAGTCTAGGACAGTTTCTCCATAGTATATACAGTCTAGGACAGTTTCTCCATAGTATCTACAGTCTAGGACAGTTTCTCTATAGTGTCTATAGTCTAGGACAGTTTCTCCATAGTGTATAGTATCTACAGTCTAGGACAGTTTCTCCATAGTATCTACAGTCTAGGACAGTTTCTCTATAGTGTATAGTGTCTGCAAGGTCTAGGACAGTTTCTCTATAGTGTCTACAGTCTAGGACAGTTTCTCTATAGTGTCTACAGTCTAGGACAGTTTATCCATAGTATCTACAGTCTAGGACAGTTTCTCTATAGTGTCTACAGTCTAGGACAGTTTCTCTATAGTGTATAGTGTCTACAGTCTAGGACAGGTTCTCCATAGTGTATAGTGTCTACAGTCTAGGACAGGTTCTCCATAGTGTATAGTGTCTACAGTCTAGGACAGGTTCTCCATAGTGTCTACAGTCTAGGACAGTTTCTCCATAGAATCTACAGTCTAGGACAGTTTCTCTATAGTGTATACAGTCTAGGACAGTTTCTCCATAGTGTCTACAGTCTAGGACAGTTTCTCTATAGTGTATAGTGTCTACAGTCTAGGACAGTTTCGCTATAGTGTCTACAGTCTAGGACAGTTTCTCCATAGTGTCTACAGTCTAGGACAGTTTCTCCATAGTATCTACAGTCTAGGACAGTTTCTCCATAGTATCTACAGTCTAGGAAGGTTCTCCATAGTAACTACAGTCTATGACATTTTCTCCATAGTGTCTACAGTCTAGGACAGTTTCTCCATAGTGTCTACAGTCTAGGACAGTTTCTCCATAGTATATACAGTCTAGGACAGTTTCTCCATAGTATCTACAGTCTAGGACAGTTTCTCCATAGTATCTACAGTCTAGGACAGTTTCTCCATAGTGTCTACAGTCTAGGACAGTTTCTCCATAGTGTATAGTATCTACAGTCTAGGACAGTTTCTCTATAGTATCTACAGTCTAGGACAGTTTCTCCATAGTGTCTACAGTCTAGGACAGGTTCTCCATAGTGTCTACAGTCTAGGACAGTTTCTCCATAGTGTCTACAGTCTAGGACAGTTTCTCCATAGTGTCTACAGTCTAGACAGTTTCTCCATAGTATCTACAGTCTATGACAGTTTCTCCATGGTATCTACAGTCTAGGACAGTTTCTCCATAGTGTATAGTATCTACAGTCTAGGACAGTTTCTCCATAGTGTATAGTTTCTACAGTCTAGGACAGTTTCTCCATAGTGTATAGTTTCCACAGTCTAGGACAGTTTCTCCATAGTGTCTACAGTCTAGGACAGTTTCTCCATAGTGTCTACAGTCTAGGACAGTTTCTCCATAGTATCTACAGTCTAGGACAGTTTCTCCATAGTATCTACAGTCTAGGACAGTTTCTCCATAGTGTCTACAGTCTAGGACAGTTTCTCCATAGTGTATAGTATCTACAGTCTAGGACAGTTTCTCTATAGTATCTACAGTCTAGGACAGTTTCTCTATAGTGTCTACAGTCTAGGACAGTTTATCCATAGTATCTACAGTCTAGGACAGTTTCTCTATAGTGTCTACAGTCTAGGACAGTTTCTCCATAGTGTATAGTGTCTACAGTCTAGGACAGGTTCTCCATAGTGTATAGTGTCTACAGTCTAGGACAGGTTCTCCATAGTGTATAGTGTCTACAGTCTAGGACAGTTCCTCCATAGTGTCTACAGTCTAGGACAGTTTCTCCATAGTATCTACAGTCTAGGACAGTTTTCCATAGTATCTACAGTCTAGGACAGTTTCTCCATAGTGTATAGTGTCTACAGTCTAGGACAGTTTCTCCATAGTGTCTACAGTCTAGGACAGTTTCTCCATAGTGTCTACAGTCTAGGACAGTTTCTCCATAGTGTCTACAGTCTAAGACAGTTTCTCCATAGTATCTACAGTCTATGACAGTTTCTCCATGGTATCTACAGTCTAGGACAGTTTCTCCATAGTGTATAGTATCTACAGTCTAGGACAGTTTCTCCATAGTGTATAGTTTCTACAGTCTAGGACAGTTTCTCCATAGTGTATAGTTTCACAGTCTAGGACAGTTTCTCCATAGTGTCTACAGTCTAGGACAGTTTCTCTATAGTGTATAGTTTCTACAGTCTAGGACAGTTTCTCCATAGTGTATAGTGTCTACAGTCTAGGACAGGTTCTCCATAGTGTAGTGTCTACAGTCTAGGACAGTTTCTCCATAGTGTCTACAGTCTAGGACAGTTTTCCATAGTATCTACAGTCTAGGACAGTTTCTCCATAGTGTATAGTGTCTACAGTCTAGGACAGTTTCTCCATAGTGTCTACAGTCTAGGACAGTTTCTCCATAGTGTCTACAGTCTAGGACAGTTTCTCCATAGTGTCTACAGTCTAGGACAGGTTCTCCATAGTGTCTACAGTCTAGGACAGTTTCTCCATAGTGTCTACAGTCTAGGACAGTTTCTCCATAGTGTCTACAGTCTAGGACAGTTTCTCCATAGTATCTACAGTCTAGGACAGTTTCTCCATAGTATCTACAGTCTAGGACAGTTTCTCCATAGTGTATAGTATCTACAGTCTAGGACAGTTTCTCCATAGTGTATAGTTTCTACAGTCTAGGACAGTTTCTCCATAGTGTATAGTTTACAGTCTAGGACAGTTTCTCCATAGTGTCTACAGTCTAGGACAGTTTCTCTATAGTGTATAGTTTCTACAGTCTAGGACAGTTTCTCCATAGTGTATAGTGTCTACAGTCTAGGACAGGTTCTCCATAGTGTACAGTGTCTACAGTCTAGGACAGTTTCTCCATAGTATCTACAGTCTAGGACAGTTTCTCTATAGTGTCTACAGTCTAGGACAGTTTCTCCATAGTGTCTACAGTCTAGGACAGTTTCTCCATAGTATCTACAGTCTAGGACAGTTTCTCCATAGTATCTACAGTCTAGGAAAGGTTCTCCATAGTATCTACAGTCTATGACAGTTTCTCCATAGTGTCTACAGTCTAGGACAGTTTCTCCATAGTATCTACAGTCTAGGAAAGGTTCTCCATAGTATCTACAGTCTAAGACAGGTTCTCTATAGTATCTACAGTCTAGGACAGTTTCTCCATAGTGTATAGTGTCTACAGTCTAGGACAGTTTCTCTATAGTGTCTACAGTCTAGGACAGTTTCTCCATAGTGTATAGTGTCTACAGTCTAGGACAGGTTCTCCATAGTGTATAGTGTCTACAGTCTAGGTCAGGTTCTCCATAGTGTATAGTGTCTACAGTCTAGGACAGGTTCTCCATAGTGTCTACAGTCTAGGACAGTTTCTCCATAGTATCTACAGTCTAGGACAGTTTCTCTATAGTGTATAGTTTCTACAGTCTAGGACAGTTTCTCTATAGTGTCTACAGTCTAGGACAGTTTCTCTATAGTGTATAGTGTCTACAGTCTAGGACAGGTTCTCCATAGTGTCTACAGTCTAGGACAGTTTAACCATGGTGTCTACAATCTAGGACAGTTTCTCCATAGTGTCTACAGTCTAGGACAGTTTCTCCATAGTGTATAGTGTCTACAGTCTAGGACAGTTTCTCCATAGTGTATAGTGTCTACAGTCTAGGACAGGTTCTCCATAGTGTATAGTGTCTACAGTCTAGGACAGTTTCTCCATAGTGTCTACAGTCTAGGACAGTTTCTCCATAGTGTCTACAGTCTAGGACAGTTTCTCCATAGTGTCTACAGTCTAGGACAGTTTCTCTATAGTGTCTACAGTCTAGGACAGGTTCTCCATAGTATCTACAGTCTAGGACAGTTTCTCTATAGTGTCTACAGTCTAGGACAGTTTATCTATAGTGTCTACAGTCTAGGACAGTTTCTCTATAGTGTCTACAGTCTAGGACAGTTTCTCTATAGTGTATAGTGTCTACAGTCTAGGACAGATTCTCCATAGTATCTACAGTCTTGGACAGTTTCTCCATAGTGTCTACAGACTAGGACAGTTTCTCCATAGTATATACAGTCTAGGACAGTTTCTCCATAGTATCTACAGTCTAGGACAGTTTCTCCATAGTGTCTACAGTCTAGGACAGTTTCTCCATAGTGTATAGTATCTACAGTCTAGGACAGTTTCTCTATAGTATCTACAGTCTAGGACAGTTTCTCTATAGTGTCTACAGTCTAGGACAGTTTATCCATAGTATCTACAGTCTAGGACAGTTTCTCTATAGTGTCTACAGTCTAGGACAGTTTCTCCATAGTGTATAGTGTCTACAGTCTAGGACAGGTTCTCCATAGTGTATAGTGTCTACAGTCTAGGACAGGTTCTCCATAGTGTATAGTATCTACAGTCTAGGACAGTTCCTCCATAGTGTCTACAGTCTAGGACAGTTTCTCCATAGTATCTACAGTCTAGGACAGTTTTCCATAGTATCTACAGTCTAGGACAGTTTCTCCATAGTGTATAGTGTCTGCAGTCTAGGACAGTTTCTCCATAGTGTCTACAGTCTAGGACAGTTTCTCCATAGTGTCTACAGTCTAGGACAGTTTCTCCATAGTGTCTACAGTCTAAGACAGGTTCTCCATAGTGTCTACAGTCTAGGACAGTTTCTCCATAGTGTCTACAGTCTAGGACAGTTTCTCCATAGTGTCTACAGTCTAGGACAGTTTCTCCATAGTATCTACAGTCTAGGACAGTTTCTCCATAGTATCTACAGTCTAGGACAGTTTCTCCATAGTGTATAGTATCTACAGTCTAGGACAGTTTCTCCATAGTGTATAGTTTCTACAGTCTAGGACAGTTTCTCCATAGTGTATAGTTTCCACAGTCTAGGACAGTTTCTCCATAGTGTCTACAGTCTAGGACAGTTTCTCTATAGTGTATAGTTTCTACAGTCTAGGACAGTTTCTCCATAGTGTATAGTGTCTACAGTCTAGGACAGGTTCTCCATAGTGTACAGTGTCTACAGTCTAGGACAGTTTCTCCATAGTATCTACAGTCTAGGACAGTTTCTCTATAGTGTCTACAGTCTAGGACAGTTTCTCTATAGTGTCTACAGTCTAGGACAGTTTCTCCATAGTGTCTACAGTCTAGGACAGTTTCTCCATAGTATCTACAGTCTAGGACAGTTTCTCCATAGTATCTACAGTCTAGGACAGTTTCTCCATAGTATCTACAGTCTAGGACAGTTTCTCCATAGTGTCTACAGTCTAGGACAGTTTCTCCATAGTGTCTACAGTCTAGGACAGTTTCTCCATAGTATCTACAGTCTAAGACAGGTTCTCTATAGTATCTACAGTCTAGGACAGTTTCTCCATAGTGTATAGTGTCTACAGTCTAGGACAGTTTCTCTATAGTGTCTACAGTCTAGGACAGTTTCTCCATAGTGTATAGTGTCTACAGTCTAGGACAGTTCTCCATAGTGTATAGTGTCTACAGTCTAGGACAGGTTCTCCATAGTGTATAGTGTCTACAGTCTAGGACAGGTTCTCCATAGTGTCTACAGTCTAGGACAGTTTCTCCATAGTATCTACAGTCTAGGACAGTTTCTTTATAGTGTATAGTTTCTACAGTCTAGGACAGTTTCTCTATAGTGTCTACAGTCTAGGACAGTTTCTCTATAGTGTATAGTGTCTACAGTCTAGGACAGTTTCTCCATAGTGTCTACAGTCTAGGACAGTTTCTCCATAGTGTCTACAATCTAGGACAGTTTCTCCATAGTATCTACAGTCTAGGACAGTTTCTCCATAGTGTATAGTATCTACAGTCTAGGACAGTTTCTCCATAGTGTCTACAGTCTAGGACAGTTTCTCCATAGTGTCTACAGTCTAGGACAGTTTCTCCATAGTGTCTACAGTCTAGGACAGTTTCTCCATAGTGTCTACAGTCTAGGACAGTTTCTCTATAGTGTCTACAGTCTAGGACAGGTTCTCCATAGTATCTACAGTCTAGGACAGTTTCTCTATAGTGTCTACAGTCTAGGACAGTTTATCTATAGTGTCTACAGTCTAGGACAGTTTCTCTATAGTGTCTACAGTCTAGGACAGTTTCTCCATAGTGTCTACAGTCTAGGACAGTTTATCCATAGTGTCTACAGTCTAGGACAGTTCTCCATAGTATCTACAGTCTAGGACAGTTTCTCCATTGTATCTACAGTCTAGGACAGTTTCTCCATAGTGTATAGTGTCTACAGTCTAGGACAGTTTCTCCATAGTGTCTACAGTCTAGGACAGTTTCTCCATAGTGTCTACAGTCTAGGACAGTTTCTCTATAGTGTATAGTGTCTACAGTCTAGGACAGTTTCTCTATAGTGTATAGTGTCTACAGTCTAGGACAGATTCTCCATAGTATCTACAGTCTAGGACAGTTTCTCCATAGTGTCTACAGTCTAGGACAGTTTCTCCATAGTATCTACAGTCTAGGACAGTTTCTCCATAGTATCTACAGTCTAAGACAGGTTCTCTATAGTATCTACAGTCTAGGACAGTTTCTCCATAGTGTCTACAGTCTAGGACAGTTTCTCCATAGTGTCTACAGTCTAGGACAGTTTCTCAATAGTATCTACAGTCTAGGACAGTTTCTCTATAGTGTATAGTATCTACAGTCTAGGACAGTTTCTCCATAGTGTATAGTATCTACAGTCTAGGACAGTTTCTCCATAGTGTCTACAGTCTAGGACAGTTTCTCTATAGTGTCTACAGTCTAGGACAGTTTCTCTATAGTGTCTACAGCCTAAGACAGGTTCTCTATAGTGTCTACAGTCTAGGACAGTTTCTCCATAGTATCTACAGTCTAGGACAGTTTCTCCATAGTGTATAGTATCTACAGTCTAGGACAGTTTCTCTATAGTGTATAGTGTCTACAGTCTAGGACAGTTTCTCCATAGTGTCTACAGTCTAGGACAGTTTCTCTATAGTGTATAGTGTCTACAGTCTAGGACAGTTTCTCCATAGTGTCTACAGTCTAGGACAGTTTCTCTATAGTGTCTACAGTCTAGGACAGTTTCTCTATAGTGTCTACAGTCTAGGACAGTTTCTCCATAGTGTATAGTGTCTACAGTCTAGGACAGTTTCTCCATAGTATCTACAGTCTAGGACAGTTTCTCCATAGTGTCTACAGTCTAGGACAGTTTCTCCATAGTGTATAGTGTCTACAGTCTAGGACAGTTCTCCATAGTGTCTACAGTCTAGGACAGTTTCTCCATAGTGTATAGTATCCACAGTCTAGGACAGTTTCTCCATAGTGTCTACAGTCTAGGACAGTTTCTCCATAGTGTATAGTGTCTACAGTCTAGGACAGTTTCTCCATAGTGTCTACAGTCTAGGACAGTTTCTCCATAGTGTCTACAGTCTAGGATAGTTTCTCCATAGTGTCTACAGTCTAGGACAGTTTCTCTATAGTGTCTACAGTCTAGGACAGGTTCTCCATAGTATCTACAGTCTAGGACAGTTTCTCCATAGTATCTACAGTCTAGGACAGTTTCTCCATAGTATCTACCGTCTAGGACAGTTTCTCCATAGTGTATAGTGTCTACAGTCTAGGACAGTTTCTCCATAGTGTCTACAGTCTAGGACAGTTTCTATATAGTGTATAGTGTCTACAGTCTAGGACAGTTTCTCCATAGTGTCTACAGTCTAGGACAGTTTCTCCATAGTGTCTACAGTCTAGGACAGTTTCTCTATAGTGTATAGTGTCTACAGTCTAGGACAGTTTCTATAGTGTATAGTATCTACAGTCTAGGACAGTTTCTCCATAGTGTCTACAGTCTAGGACAGTTTCTCTATAGTGTATAGTATCTACAGTCTAGGACAGTTTCTCCATAGTATCTACAGTCTAGGACAGTTTCTCCATAGTATCTACAGTCTAGGACAGTTTCTCCATAGTGTCTACAGTCTAGGACAGTTTCTCCATAGTGTATAGTATCTACAGTCTAGGACAGTTTCTCATAGTGTACAGTGTCTACAGTCTAGGACAGTTTCTCTATAGTGTACAGTCTCTACAGTCTAGGACAGTTTCTCCATAGTGTCTACAGTCTAGGACAGTTTCTCTATAGTGTACAGTGTCTACAGTCTAGGACAGTTTCTCCATGTGTATAGTATCTACAGTCTAGGACAGTTTCTCTATAGTGTCTACAGTCTAGGACAGTTTCTTTATAGTGTCTACAGTCTAGGACAGTTTCTCTATAGTGTCTACAGTCTAGGACAGTTTCTCTATAGTGTCTACAGTCTAGGACAGTTTCTCTATAGTGTCTACAGTCTAGGACAGTTTCTCTATAGTGTCTACAGTCTAGGACAGTTTCTCTATAGTGTCTACAGTCTAGGACAGTTTCTCTATAGTGTCTACAGTCTAGGACAGTTTCTCCATAGTGTCTACAGTCTAGGACAGTTTCTCCATAGTGTCTACAGTCTAGGACAGGTTCTCCATAGTATCTACAGTCTAGGACAGTTTCTCCATAGTATCTACAGTCTAGGACAGTTTCTCCATAGTGTATAGTGTCTACAGTCTAGGACAGTTTCTCCATAGTGTCTACAGTCTAGGACAGTTTCTCCATAGTGTCTACAGTCTAGGACAGTTTCTCTATAGTGTATAGTGTCTACAGTCTAGGACAGTTTCTCTATAGTGTATAGTGTCTACAGTCTAGGACAGTTTCTCCATAGTATCTACAGTCTAGGACAGTTTCTCCATAGTGTCTACAGTCTAGGACAGTTTCTCCATAGTATCTACAGTCTAGGACAGTTTCTCCATAGTATCTACAGTCTAGGACAGGTTCTCCATAGTATCTACAGTCTAGGACAGTTTCTCCATAGTGTCTACAGTCTAGGACAGTTTCTCCATAGTGTCTACAGTCTAGGACAGTTTCTCCATAGTATCTACAGTCTAGGACAGTTTCTCTATAGTGTATAGTATCTACAGTCTAGGACAGTTTCTCCATAGTGTATAGTATCTACAGTCTAGGACAGTTTCTCCATAGTGTCTACAGTCTAGGACAGTTTCTCTATAGTGTCTACAGTCTAGGACAGTTTCTCTATAGTGTCTACAGCCTAAGACAGGTTCTCTATAGTGTCTACAGTCTAGGACAGTTTCTCCATAGTATCTACAGTCTAGGACAGTTTCTCCATAGTGTATAGTATCTACAGTCTAGGACAGTTTCTCTATAGTGTATAGTGTCTACAGTCTAGGACAGTTTCTCCATAGTGTCTACAGTCTAGGACAGTTTCTCTATAGTGTATAGTGTCTACAGTCTAGGACAGTTTCTCCATAGTGTCTACAGTCTAGGACAGTTTAACTATAGTGTCTACAGTCTAGGACAGTTTCTCTATAGTGTCTACAGTCTAGGACAGTTTCTCCATAGTGTATAGTGTCTACAGTCTAGGACAGGTTCTCCATAGTGTATAGTGTCTACAGTCTAGGACAGGTTCTCCATAGTGTATAGTGTCTACAGTCTAGGACAGGTTCTCCATAGTGTCTACAGTCTAGTACAGTTTCTCTATAGTGTCTACAGTCTAGGACAGTTTCTCTATAGTGTCTACAGTCTAGGACAGTTTCTCCATAGTGTATAGTGTCTACAGTCTAGGACAGGTTCTCCATAGTGTCTACAGTCTAGGACAGTTTCTCCATAGTATCTACAGTCTAGGACAGTTTCTCTATAGTGTATAGTATCTACAGTCTAGGACAGTTTCTCCATAGTGTATAGTATCTACAGTCTAGGACAGTTTCTCCATAGTATCTACAGTCTAGGACAGTTTAACCATGGTGTCTACAGTCTAGGACAGTTTCTCCATAGTGTATAGTGTTTACAGTCTAGGACAGTTCTCCATAGTATCTACAGTCTAGGACAGTTTCTCCATAGTGTATAGTATCCACAGTCTAGGACAGTTTCTCCATAGTGTCTACAGTCTAGGACAGTTTCTCCATAGTGTATAGTGTCTACAGTCTAGGACAGTTTCTCCATAGTGTCTACAGTCTAGGACAGTTTCTCCATAGTGTCTACAGTCTAGGACAGTTTCTCCATAGTGTCTACAGTCTAGGACAGTTTCTCTATAGTGTCTACAGTCTAGGACAGTTTCTCCATAGTATCTACAGTCTAGGACAGTTTCTCTATAGTGTCTACAGTCTAGGACAGTTTCTCTATAGTGTCTACAGTCTAGGACAGTTTCTCCATAGTATCTACAGTCTAGGACAGTTTCTCCATAGTGTCTACAGTCTAGGACAGTTTTCTATAGTGTCTACAGTCTAGGACAGTTTCTCCATAGTGTCTACAGCCTAAGACAGTTTCTCCATAGTGTCTACAGTCTAGGACAGTTTCTCCATAGTGTCTACAGTCTAGGACAGTTTCTCCATAGTATCTACAGTCTAGGACAGTTTCTCCATAGTATCTACAGTCTAGGACAGTTTCTCCATAGTGTATAGTGTCTACAGTCTAGGACAGTTTCTCCATAGTGTCTACAGTCTAGGACAGTTTCTCCATAGTGTCTACAGTCTAGGACAGTTTCTCTATAGTGTATAGTGTCTACAGTCTAGGACAGTTTCTCTATAGTGTATAGTGTCTACAGTCTAGGACAGTTTCTCCATAGTATCTACAGTCTAGGACAGTTTCTCCATAGTGTCTACAGTCTAGGACAGTTTCTCCATAGTATCTACAGTCTAGGACAGTTTCTCCATAGTATATACAGTCTAGGACAGTTTCTCCATAGTATCTACAGTCTAGGACAGTTTCTCCATAGTGTCTACAGTCTAGGACAGTTTCTCCATAGTGTCTACAGTCTAGGACAGTTTCTCCATAGTATCTACAGTCTAGGACAGTTTCTCTATAGTGTATAGTATCTACAGTCTAGGACAGTTTCTCCATAGTGTATAGTATCTACAGTCTAGGACAGTTTCTCCATAGTGTCTACAGTCTAGGACAGTTTCTCTATAGTGTCTACAGTCTAGGACAGTTTCTCTATAGTGTCTACAGTCTAAGACAGGTTCTCTATAGTGTCTACAGTCTAGGACAGTTTCTCCATAGTATCTACAGTCTAGGACAGTTTCTCCATAGTGTATAGTATCTACAGTCTAGGACAGTTTCTCTATAGTGTATAGTGTCTACAGTCTAGGACAGTTTCTCCATAGTGTCTACAGTCTAGGACAGTTTCTCTATAGTGTATAGTGTCTACAGTCTAGGACAGTTTCTCCATAGTGTCTACAGTCTAGGACAGTTTAACTATAGTGTCTACAGTCTAGGACAGTTTCTCTATAGTGTCTACAGTCTAGGACAGTTTCTCCATAGTGTATAGTGTCTACAGTCTAGGACAGGTTCTCCATAGTGTATAGTGTCTACAGTCTAGGACAGGTTCTCCATAGTGTATAGTGTCTACAGTCTAGGACAGGTTCTCCATAGTGTCTACAGTCTAGGACAGTTTCTCTATAGTGTCTACAGTCTAGGACAGTTTCTCTATAGTGTCTACAGTCTAGGACAGTTTCTCCATAGTGTATAGTGTCTACAGTCTAGGACAGGTTCTCCATAGTGTCTACAGTCTAGGACAGTTTCTCCATAGTATCTACAGTCTAGGACAGTTTCTCTATAGTGTATAGTATCTACAGTCTAGGACAGTTTCTCCATAGTGTATAGTATCTACAGTCTAGGACAGTTTCTCCATAGTATCTACAGTCTAGGACAGTTTCTCCATAGTGTCTACAGTCTAGGACAGTTTCTCCATAGTGTATAGTGTCTACAGTCTAGGACAGTTCTCCATAGTATCTACAGTCTAGGACAGTTTCTCCATAGTGTATAGTATCTACAGTCTAGGACAGTTTCTCCATAGTGTCTACAGTCTAGGACAGTTTCTCCATAGTGTATAGTGTCTACAGTCTAGGACAGTTTCTCCATAGTGTCTACAGTCTAGGACAGTTTCTCCATAGTGTCTACAGTCTAGGACAGTTTCTCCATAGTGTCTACAGTCTAGGACAGTTTCTCTATAGTGTCTACAGTCTAGGACAGGTTCTCCATAGTATCTACAGTCTAGGACAGTTTCTCTACAGTGTCTACAGTCTAGGACAGTTTATCTATAGTGTCTACAGTCTAGGACAGGTTCTCCATAGTATCTACAGTCTAGGACAGTTTCTCTATAGTGTCTACAGTCTAGGACAGTTTAACTATAGTGTCTACAGTCTAGGACAGTTTCTCTATAGTGTCTACAGTCTAGGACAGTTTCTCCATAGTGTCTACAGTCTAGGACAGTTTCTCCATAGTGTCTACAGTCTAGGACAGGTTCTCCATAGTATCTACAGTCTAGGACAGTTTCTCCATAGTATCTACAGTCTAGGACAGTTTCTCCATAGTGTATAGTGTCTACAGTCTAGGACAGTTTCTCCATAGTGTCTACAGTCTAGGACAGTTTCTCCATAGTGTCTACAGTCTAGGACAGTTTCTCTATAGTGTATAGTGTCTACAGTCTAGGACAGTTTCTCTATAGTGTATAGTGTCTACAGTCTAGGACAGTTTCTCCATAGTATCTACAGTCTAGGACAGTTTCTCCATAGTGTCTACAGTCTAGGACAGTTTCTCCATAGTATCTACAGTCTAGGAAAGGTTCTCCATAGTATCTACAGTCTAAGACAGGTTCTCTATAGTATCTACAGTCTAGGACAGTTTCTCCATAGTGTCTACAGTCTAGGACAGTTTCTCCATAGTGTCTACAGTCTAGGACAGTTTCTCCATAGTATCTACAGTCTAGGACAGTTTCTCTATAGTGTATAGTATCTACAGTCTAGGACAGTTTCTCCATAGTGTATAGTATCTACAGTCTAGGACAGTTTCTCCATAGTGTCTACAGTCTAGGACAGTTTCTCTATAGTGTCTACAGTCTAGGACAGTTTCTCTATAGTGTCTACAGTCTAGACAGGTTCTCTATAGTGTCTACAGTCTAGGACAGTTTCTCCATAGTATCTACAGTCTAGGACAGTTTCTCCATAGTGTATAGTATCTACAGTCTAGGACAGTTTCTCTATAGTGTATAGTGTCTACAGTCTAGGACAGTTTCTCCATAGTGTCTACAGTCTAGGACAGTTTCTCTATAGTGTATAGTGTCTACAGTCTAGGACAGTTTCTCCATAGTGTCTACAGTCTAGGACAGTTTAACTATAGTGTCTACAGTCTAGGACAGTTTCTCTATAGTGTCTACAGTCTAGGACAGTTTCTCCATAGTGTATAGTGTCTACAGTCTAGGACAGGTTCTCCATAGTGTATAGTGTCTACAGTCTAGGACAGGTTCTCCATAGTGTATAGTGTCTACAGTCTAGGACAGGTTCTCCATAGTGTCTACAGTCTAGGACAGTTTCTCTATAGTGTCTACAGTCTAGGACAGTTTCTCTATAGTGTCTACAGTCTAGGACAGTTTCTCCATAGTGTATAGTGTCTACAGTCTAGGACAGGTTCTCCATAGTGTCTACAGTCTAGGACAGTTTCTCCATAGTATCTACAGTCTAGGACAGTTTCTCTATAGTGTATAGTATCTACAGTCTAGGACAGTTTCTCCATAGTGTATAGTATCTACAGTCTAGGACAGTTTCTCCATAGTATCTACAGTCTAGGACAGTTTAACCATGGTGTCTACAATCTAGGACAGTTTCTCCATAGTGTATAGTGTTTACAGCCTAGGACACGTTCTCCATAGTATCTACAGTCTAGGACAGTTTCTCCATAGTGTATAGTATCCACAGTCTAGGACAGTTTCTCCATAGTGTCTACAGTCTAGGACAGTTTCTCCATAGTGTATAGTGTCTACAGTCTAGGACAGTTTCTCCATAGTGTCTACAGTCTAGGACAGTTTCTCCATAGTGTCTACAGTCTAGGACAGTTTCTCCATAGTGTCTACAGTCTAGGACAGTTTCTCTATAGTGTCTACAGTCTAGGACAGGTTCTCCATAGTATCTACAGTCTAGGACAGTTTCTCTATAGTGTCTACAGTCTAGGACAGTTTAACTATAGTGTCTACAGTCTAGGACAGTTTCTCCATAGTGTCTACAGTCTAGGACAGTTTATCCATAGTGTCTACAGTCTAGGACAGGTTCTCCATAGTGTCTACAGTCTAGGACAGTTTCTCTATAGTGTATAGTGTCTACAGTCTAGGACAGTTTCTCCATAGTGTCTACAGTCTAGGACAGTTTCTCCATAGTGTCTACAGTCTAGGACAGTTTCTCTATAGTGTATAGTGTCTACAGTCTAGGACAGTTTCTCTATAGTGTATAGTATCTACAGTCTAGGACAGTTTCTCCATAGTGTCTACAGTCTAGGACAGTTTCTCTATAGTGTATAGTATCTACAGTCTAGGACAGTTTCTCCATAGTATCTACAGTCTAGGACAGTTTCTCCATAGTATCTACAGTCTAGGACAGTTTCTCCATAGTGTCTACAGTCTAGGACAGTTTCTCCATAGTGTATAGTATCTACAGTCTAGGACAGTTTCTCTATAGTGTATAGTGTCTACAGTCTAGGACAGTTTTCTATAGTGTATAGTGTCTACAGTCTAGGACAGTTTCTCCATAGTGTCTACAGTCTAGGACAGTTTCTCTATAGTGTACAGTGTCTACAGTCTAGGACAGTTTCTCCATGTGTATAGTGTCTACAGTCTAGGACAGTTTCTCTATAGTGTCTACAGTCTAGGACAGTTCTCTATAGTGTCTACAGTCTAGGACAGTTTCTCTATAGTGTCTACAGTCTAGGACAGTCTCTCTATAGTGTCTACAGTCTAGGACAGTCTCTTATAGTGTCTACAGTCTAGGACAGTTTCTCTATAGTGTCTACAGTCTAGGACAGTTTAACTATAGTGTCTTACAGTCTAGGACAGTTTCTCTATAGTGTCTACAGTCTAGGACAGTTTTCTCCATAGTGTCTACAGTCTAGGACAGTTATCCATAGTGTCTACAGTCTAGGACAGGTTCTCCATAGTATCTACAGTCTAGGACAGTTTCTCCATAGTATCTACAGTCTAGGACAGTTTCTCCATAGTGTATAGTGTCTACAGTCTAGGACAGTTTCTCCATAGTGTCTACAGTCTAGGATAGTTTCTCCAAAGTGTCTACAGTTGAGGACAGTTTCTCTATAGTGTCTACAGTCTAGGACAGGTTCTCCATAGTATCTACAGTCTAGGACAGTTTCTCTACAGTGTCTACAGTCTAGGACAGTTTAACTATAGTTCTACAGTCTAGGACAGTTTTCTCCATAGTGTCTACAGTCTAGGACAGTTTATCCATAGTGTCTACAGTCTAGGACAGGTTCTCCATAGTATCTACAGTCTAGGACAGTTTCTCCATAGTATCTACCGTCTAGGACAGTTTCTCCATAGTGTATAGTGTCTACAGTCTAGGACAGTTTCTCCATAGTGTCTACAGTCTAGGACAGTTTCTCTATAGTGTATAGTGTCTACAGTCTAGGACAGTTTCTCCATAGTGTCTACAGTCTAGGACAGTTTCTCCATAGTGTCTACAGTCTAGGACAGTTTCTCTATAGTGTATAGTGTCTACAGTCTAGGACAGTTTCTCTATAGTGTATAGTATCTACAGTCTAGGACAGTTTCTCCATAGTGTCTACAGTCTAGGACAGTTTCTCTATAGTGTATAGTATCTACAGTCTAGGACAGTTTCTCCATAGTATCTACAGTCTAGGACAGTTTCTCCATAGTATCTACAGTCTAGGACAGTTTCTCCATAGTATCTACAGTCTAGGACATTTTCTCCATAGTGTATAGTATCTACAGTCTAGGACAGTTTCTCTATAGTGTACAGTGTCTACAGTCTAGGACAGTTCTCTATAGTGTACAGTCTCTACAGTCTAGGACAGTTTCTCCATAGTGTCTACAGTCTAGGACAGTTTCTCTATAGTGTACAGTGTCTACAGTCTAGGACAGTTTCTCCATGTGTATAGTATCTACAGTCTAGGACAGTTTCTCTATAGTGTCTACAGTCTAGGACAGTCTCTTTATAGTGTCTACAGTCTAGGACAGTTTCTCTATAGTGTCTACAGTCTAGGACAGTCTCTCTATAGTGTCTACAGTCTAGGACAGTCTCTCTATAGTGTCTACAGTCTAGGACAGTTTCTCTATAGTGTCTACAGTCTAGGACAGTTTAACTATAGTGTCTACAGTCTAGGACAGTTTCTCTATAGTGTCTACAGTCTAGGACAGTTTCTCCATAGTGTCTACAGTCTAGGACAGTTTATCCATAGTGTCTACAGTCTAGGACAGTTTCTCCATAGTATCTACAGTCTAGGACAGTTTCTCCATAGTATCTACAGTCTAGGACAGTTTCTCCATAGTGTATAGTGTCTACAGTCTAGGACAGTTTCTCCATAGTGTCTACAGTCTAGGACAGTTTCTCCATAGTGTCTACAGTCTAGGACAGTTTCTCTATAGTGTATAGTGTCTACAGTCTAGGACAGTTTCTCTATAGTGTATAGTGTCTACAGTCTAGGACAGATTCTCCATAGTATCTACAGTCTTGGACAGTTTCTCCATAGTGTCTACAGTCTAGGACAGTTTCTCCATAGTATCTACAGTCTAGGACAGTTTCTCCATAGTATCTACAGTCTAGGACAGGTTCTCCATAGTATCTACAGTCTATGACAGTTTCTCCATAGGTCTACCAGTCTAGGACAGTTTCTCCATAGTGTCTACAGTCTAGGACAGTTTCTCAATAGTATCTACAGTCTAGGACAGTTTCTCTATAGTGGTATAGTATCTACAGTCTAGGACAGTTTCTCCATAGTGTATAGTATCTACAGTCTAGGACAGTTGCTCCATAGTATCTACAGTCTAGGACAGTTTCTCCATATATCTACAGTCTAGGACAGTTTCTCCATAGTGTCTACAGTCTAGGACATTTTCTCCATAGGTATAGATCTACAGTCTAGGGACAGTTCTCTATAGGTGTACAGTGTCTACAGTCTAGGACAGTTTCTCTATAGTGTACAGTCTCTACAGTCTAGGACAGTTTCTCCATAGTGTCTACAGTCTAGGACAGTTTCTCTATAGTGTACAGTGTCTACAGTCTAGGACAGTTTTCTCCATGTGTATAGTATCTACAGTCTAGGACAGTTTCTCTATAGTGTCTACAGTCTAGGACAGTCTCTTTATAGTGTCTACAGTCTAGGACAGTTTCTCTATAGTGTCTACAGTCTAGGACAGTCTCTCTATAGTGTCTACAGTCTAGGACAGTCTCTCTATAGTGTCTACAGTCTAGGACAGTTTCTCTATAGTGTCTACAGTCTAGGACAGTTTTAACTATAGTGTCTACAGTCTAGGACAGTTTCTCTATAGTGTCTTACAGTCTAGGACAGTTTCTCCATAGTGTCTACAGTCTAGGACAGTTTATCCATAGTGTCTACAGTCTAGGACAGGTTCTCCATAGTATCTACAGTCTAGGACAGTTTCTCCATAGTATCTACAGTCTAGGGACAGTTTCTCCATAGTGTTATAGTGTCTACAGTCTAGGACAGTTTCTCCATAGTGTCTACAGTCTAGGATAGTTTCTCCAAAGTGTCTACAGTTGAGGACAGTTTCTCTATAGTGTCTACAGTCTAGGACAGGTTCTCCATAGTATCTACAGTCTAGGACAGTTTCTCTACAGTGTCTACAGTCTAGGACAGTTTAACTATAGTGTCTACAGTCTAGGACAGTTTCTCCATAGTGTCTACAGTCTAGGACAGTTTATCCATAGTGTCTACAGTCTAGGACAGGTTCTCCATAGTATCTACAGTCTAGGACAGTTTCTCCATAGTATCTACCGTCTAGGACAGTTTCTCCATAGTGTATAGTGTCTACAGTCTAGGACAGTTTCTCCATAGTGTCTACAGTCTAGGACAGTTTCTCTATAGTGTATAGTGTCTACAGTCTAGGGACAGTTCTTCCATAGTGTCTACAGTCTAGGACAGTTCTCCATAGTGTCTACAGTCTAGGACAGTTTCTTATAGGGTATAGTGTCTACAGTCTAGGACAGTTTCTCTATAGTGTATAGTATCTACAGTCTAGGACAGTTTCTCCATAGTGTCTACAGTCTAGGACAGTTTCTCTATAGTGTATAGTATCTACAGTCTAGGACAGTTCTCCATAGTATCTACAGTCTAGGACAGTTTCTCCATAGTATCTACAGTCTAGGACAGTTTCTCCATAGTGTCTACAGTCTAGGACATTTTCTCCATAGTGTATAGTATCTACAGCTAGGACAGTTCTCTATAGTATACAGTGTCTACAGTTAGGACAGTTTCTCTATAGTGTACAGTCTCTACAGTCTAGGACAGTTTCTCCATAGTGTCTACAGTCTAGGACAAGTTTCTCTATAGTTGTACCAGTGTCTACAGTCTAGGACAGTTTCTCCATGTGTATAGTATCTACAGTCTAGGACAGTTTCTCTATGTGTCTACAGTCTAGGACTTTATAGTGTCTACAGTCTAGGACAGTTTCTCTATAGTGTCTACAGTCTAGGACAGTCTCTCTATAGTGTCTACAGTCTAGGACAGTCTCTCTATAGTGTCTACAGTCTAGGACAGTTTCTCTATAGTGTCTACAGTCTAGGACAGTTTAACTATAGTGTCTACAGTCTAGGACAGTTTCTCTATAGTGTCTACAGTCTAGGACAGTTTCTCCATAGTGTCTACAGTCTAGGACAGTTTATCCATAGTTGTCTACAGTCTAGGACAGGTTCTCCATAGTATCTACAGTCTAGGACAGTTTCTCCATAGTATCTACAGTCTAGGACAGTTTCTCCATAGTGTATAGTGTCTACAGTCTAGGACAGTTTCTCCATAGTGTCTACAGTCTAGGACAGTTTCTCCATAGTGTCTACAGTCTAGGACAGTTTCTCTATAGTGTATAGTGTCTACAGTCTAGGACAGTTTCTCTATAGTGTATAGTGTCTACAGTCTAGGACAGATTCTCCATAGTATCTACAGTCTTGGACAGTTTCTCCATAGTGTCTACAGTCTAGGACAGTTTCTCCATAGTATCTACAGTCTAGGACAGTTTCTCCATAGTATCTACAGTCTAGGAAAGGTTCTCCATAGTATCTACAGTCTATGACAGTTTCTCCATAGTGTCTACAGTCTAGGACAGTTTCTCCATAGTGTCTACAGTCTAGGACAGTTTCTCAATAGTATCTACAGTCTAGGACAGTTTCTCTATAGTGTATAGTATCTACAGTCTAGGACAGTTTCTCCATAGTGTATAGTATCTACAGTCTAGGACAGTTTCTCCATAGTGTCTACAGTCTAGGACAGTTTCTCTATAGTGTCTACAGTCTAGGACAGTTTCTCTATAGTGTCTACAGCCTAAGACAGGTTCTCTATAGTGTCTATAGTCTAGGACAGTTTCTCCATAGTATCTACAGTCTAGGACAGTTTCTCCATAGTGTATAGTATCTACAGTCTAGGACAGTTTCTCTATAGTGTATAGTGTCTACAGTCTAGGACAGTTTCTCCATAGTGTCTACAGTCTAGGACAGTTTCTCTATAGTGTATAGTGTCTACAGTCTAGGACAGTTTCTCCATAGTGTCTACAGTCTAGGACAGTTTAACTATAGTGTCTACAGTCTAGGACAGTTTCTCTATAGTGTCTACAGGTCTAGGGACAGTTTCTCCATAGTGTATAGTGTCTACAGTCTAGGACAGGTTCTCCATAGTGTATAGTGTCTACAGTCTAGGACAGGTTCTCCATAGTGTATAGTGTCTACAGTCTAGGACAGGTTCTCCATAGTGTCTACAGTCTAGTACAGTTTCTCTATAGTGTCTACAGTCTAGTACAGTTTCTCTATAGTGTCTACAGTCTAGGACAGTTTCTCCATAGTGTATAGTGTCTACAGTCTAGGACAGGTTTCTCCATAGTGTCTACAGTCTAGGACAGTTTCTCTATAGTGTACAGTGTCTACAGTCTAGGACAGTTTCTCTATAGTGTACAGTCTCTACAGTCTAGGACAGTTTCTCCATAGTGTCTACAGTCTAGGACAGTTTCTCTATAGTGTACAGTGTCTACAGTCTAGGACAGTTTCTCTATAGTGTACAGTCTCTACAGTCTAGGACAGTTTCTCTATAGTGTCTACAGTCTAGGACAGTCTCTTTATATTGTCTACAGTCTAGGACAGTTTCTCTATAGTGTCTACAGTCTAGGACAGTCTCTCTATAGTGTCTACAGTCTAGGACAGTCTCTCTATAGTGTCTACAGTCTAGGACAGTTTCTCTATAGTGTCTACAGTCTAGGACAGTTTACTATAGTGTCTACAGTCTAGGACAGTTTCTCTATAGTGTCTACAGTCTAGGACAGTTTCTCCATAGTGTCACAGTCTAGGACAGTTTTATCCATAGTGTCTACAGTCTAGGACAGGTTCTCCATAGTATCTACAGTCTAGGACAGTTTCTCCATAGTATCTACAGTCTAGGACAGTTTCTCCATAGTGTATAGTGTCTACAGTCTAGGACAGTTTCTCCATAGTGTCTACAGTCTAGGACAGTTTCTCCATAGTGTCTACAGTCTAGGACAGTTTCTCTATAGTGTATAGTGTCTACAGTCTAGGACAGTTTCTCTATAGTGTATCAGGTGTCTACAGTCTAGGACAGATTCTCCATAGTATCTACAGTCTTGGACAGTTTCTCCATAGTGTCTACAGTCTAGGACAGTTTCTCCATAGTATCTACAGTCTAGGACAGTTTCTCCATAGTATCTACAGTCTAGGAAAGGTTCTCCATAGTATCTACAGTCTATGACAGTTTCTCCATAGTGTCTACAGTCTAGGACAGTTTCTCCATAGTGTCTACAGTCTAGGACAGTTTCTCAATAGTATCTACAGTCTAGGACAGTTTCTCTATAGTGTATAGTATCTACAGTCTAGGACAGTTTCTCCATAGTGTATAGTATCTACAGTCTAGGACAGTTTCTCCATAGTGTCTACAGTCTAGGACAGTTTCTCTATAGTGTCTACAGTCTAGGACAGTTTCTCTATAGTGTCTACAGCCTAAGACAGGTTCTCTATAGTGTCTATAGTCTAGGACAGTTTCTCCATAGTATCTACAGTCTAGGAACAGTTTCTCCATAGTGTATAGTATCTACAGTCTAGGACAGTTTCTCTATAGTGTATAGTGTCTACAGTCTAGGACAGTTTCTCCATAGTGTCTACAGTCTAGGACAGTTTCTCTATAGTGTATAGTGTCTACAGTCTAGGACAGTTTCTCCATAGTGTCTACAGTCTAGGACAGTTTAACTATAGTGTCTACAGTCTAGGACAGTTTCTCTATAGTGTCTACAGTCTAGGACAGTTTCTCCATAGTGTATAGTGTCTACAGTCTAGGACAGGTTCTCCATAGTGTATAGTGTCTACAGTCTAGGACAGGTTCTCCCATAGTGTATAGTGTCTACAGTCTAGGACAGGTTCTCCATAGTGTCTACAGTCTAGTACAGTTTCTCTATAGTGTCTACAGTCTAGTACAGTTTCTCTATAGTGTCTACAGTCTAGGACAGTTTCTCCATAGTGTATAGTGTCTACAGTCTAGGACAGGTTCTCCATAGTGTCTACAGTCTAGGACAGTTTCTCCATAGTATCTACAGTCTAGGACAGTTTCTCTATAGTGTATAGTATCTACAGTCTAGGACAGTTTCTCCATAGTGTATAGTATCTACAGTCTAGGACAGTTTCTCCATAGTATCTACAGTCTAGGACAGTTTAACCATGGTGTCTACAATCTAGGACAGTTTCTCCATAGTGTATAGTGTTTACAGCCTAGGACACGTTCTCCATAGTATCTACAGTCTAGGACAGTTTCTCCATAGTGTATAGTATCCACAGTCTAGGACAGTTTCTCCATAGTGTCTACAGTCTAGGACAGTTTCTCCATAGTGTATAGTGTCTACAGTCTAGGACAGTTTCTCCATAGTGTCTACAGTCTAGGACAGTTTCTCCATAGTGTCTACAGTCTAGGACAGTTTCTCCAAAGTGTCTACAGTCTAGGACAGTTTCTCTATAGTGTCTACAGTCTAGGACAGGTTCTCCATAGTATCTACAGTCTAGGACAGTTTTCTCTACAGTGTCTACAGTCTAGGACAGTTTAACTATAGTGTCTACAGTCTAGGACAGTTTCTCCATAGTGTCTACAGTCTAGGACAGTTTATCCATAGTGTCTACAGTCTAGGACAGGTTCTCCATAGTATCTACAGTCTAGGACAGTTTCTCCATAGTATCTACCGTCTAGGACAGTTTCTCCATAGTGTATAGTGTCTACAGTCTAGGACAGTTTCTCCATAGTGTCTACAGTCTAGGACAGTTTCTCTATAGTGTATAGTATCTACAGTCTAGGACAGTTTTCTCCATAGTATCTACAGTCTAGGACAGTTTCTTCCATAGTATCTACAGTCTAGGACAGTTTCTCCATAGTGTCTACAGTCTAGGACATTTCTCCATAGTGTATAGTATCTACAGTCTAGGACAGTTTCTCTATAGTGTACAGTGTCTACAGTCTAGGACAGTTTCTCTATAGTGTACAGTCTCTACAGTCTAGGACAGTTTCTCCATAGTGTCTACAGTCTAGGACAGTTTCTCTATAGTGTACAGTGTCTACAGTCTAGGACAGTTTCTCCATGTGTATAGTATCTACAGTCTAGGACAGTTTCTCTATAGTGTCTACAGTCTAGGACAGTCTCTTTATAGTGTCTACAGTCTAGGACAGTTTCTCTATAGTGTCTACAGTCTAGGACAGTCTCTCTATAGTGTCTACAGTCTAGGACAGTCTCTCTATAGTGTCTACAGTCTAGGACAGTTTCTCCATTGTGTCTACAGTCTAGGACAGGTTCTCCATAGTGTCTACAGTCTAGGACAGTTTCTCCATAGTATCTACAGTCTAGGACAGTTTAACCATGGTGTCTACAATCTAGGACAGTTTCTCCACAGTATCTACAGTCTAGGACAGTTCTCCATAGTGTATAGTATCCACAGTCTAGGACAGTTTCTCCATAGTGTCTACAGTCTAGGACAGTTTCTCCATAGTGTATAGTGTCTACAGTCTAGGACAGTTTCTCCATAGTGTATAGTGTCTACAGTCTAGGACAGGTTCTCCATAGTGTATAGTGTCTACAGTCTAGGACAGTTTCTCCATAGTGTATAGTATCCACAGTCTAGGACAGTTTCTCCATAGTGTCTACAGTCTAGGACAGTTTCTCCATAGTGTATAGTGTCTACAGTCTAGGACAGTTTCTCCATAGTGTCTACAGTCTAGGACAGTTTCTCCATAGTGTCTACAGTCTAGGACAGTTTCTCCAAAGTGTCTACAGTCTAGGACAGTTTCTCTATAGTGTCTACAGTCTAGGACAGGTTCTCCATAGTATCTACAGTCTAGGACAGTTTCTCTACAGTGTCTACAGTCTAGGACAGTTTAACTATAGTGTCTACAGTCTAGGACAGTTTCTCCATAGTGTCTACAGTCTAGGACAGTTTATCCATAGTGTCTACAGTCTAGGACAGGTTCTCCATAGTATCTACAGTCTAGGACAGTTTCTCCATAGTATCTACCGTCTAGGACAGTTTCTCCATAGTGTATAGTGTCTACAGTCTAGGGACAGTTTCTCCATAGTGTCTACAGTCTAGGACAGTTTCTCTATAGTGTATAGTGTCTACAGTCTAGGACAGTTTCTCCATAGTGTCTACAGTCTAGGACAGTTTCTCCATAGTGTCTACAGTCTAGGACAGTTTCTCTATAGTGTATAGTGTCTACAGTCTAGGACAGTTTTCTCTATAGTGTATAGTGTCTACAGTCTAGGACAGTTTCTCCATAGTGTCTACAGTCTAGGACAGTTTCTCTATAGTGTATTAGTGTCTACAGTCTAGGACAGTTTCTCCATAGTGTCTACAGTCTAGGACAGTTTAACTATAGTGTCTACAGTCTAGGACAGTTTCTCTATAGTGTCTACAGTCTAGGACAGTTTCTCCATAGTGTATAGTGTCTACAGTCTAGGACAGGTTCTCCATAGTGTATAGTGTCTACAGTCTAGGACAGGTTCTCCATAGTGTATAGTGTCTACAGTCTAGGACAGGTTCTCCATAGTGTCTACAGTCTAGTACAGTTTCTCTATAGTGTCTACAGTCTAGTACAGTTTCTCTATAGTGTCTACAGTCTAGGACAGTTTCTCCATAGTGTATAGTGTCTACAGTCTAGGACAGGTTCTCCATAGTGTCTACAGTCTAGGACAGTTTCTCCATAGTATCTACAGTCTAGGACAGTTTCTCTATAGTGTATAGTATCTACAGTCTAGGACAGTTTCTCCATAGTGTATAGTATCTACAGTCTAGGACAGTTTCTCCATAGTATCTACAGTCTAGGACAGTTTAACCATGGTGTCTACAATCTAGGACAGTTTCTCCATAGTGTATAGTGTTTACAGCCTAGGACACGTTCTCCATAGTATCTACAGTCTAGGACAGTTTCTCCATAGTGTATAGTATCCACAGTCTAGGACAGTTTCTCCATAGTGTCTACAGTCTAGGACAGTTTCTCCATAGTGTATAGTGTCTACAGTCTAGGACAGTTTCTCCATAGTGTCTACAGTCTAGGACAGTTTCTCCATAGTGTCTACAGTCTAGGATAGTTTCTCCAAAGTGTCTACAGTTGAGGACAGTTTCTCTATAGTGTCTACAGTCTAGGACAGGTTCTCCATAGTATCTACAGTCTAGGACAGTTTCTCTACAGTGTCTACAGTCTAGGACAGTTTAACTATAGTGTCTACAGTCTAGGACAGTTTCTCCATAGTGTCTACAGTCTAGGACAGTTTATCCATAGTGTCTACAGTCTAGGACAGGTTCTCCATAGTATCTACAGTCTAGGACAGTTTCTCCATAGTATCTACCGTCTAGGACAGTTTCTCCATAGTGTATAGTGTCTACAGTCTAGGACAGTTTCTCCATAGTGTCTACAGTCTAGGACAGTTTCTCTATAGTGTATAGTGTCTACAGTCTAGGACAGTTTCTCCATAGTGTCTACAGTCTAGGACAGTTTCTCCATAGTGTCTACAGTCTAGGACAGTTTCTCTATAGTGTATAGTATCCACAGTCTAGGACAGTTTCTCCATAGTGTCTACAGTCTAGGACAGTTTCTCCATAGTGTATAGTGTCTACAGTCTAGGACAGTTTCTCCATAGTGTATAGTGTCTACAGTCTAGGACAGGTTCTCCATAGTGTCTACAGTCTAGGACAGTTTCTCCATAGTATCTACAGTCTAGGACAGTTTCTCTATAGTGTATAGTATCTACAGTCTAGGACAGTTTCTCCATAGTGTATAGTATCTACAGTCTAGGACAGTTTCTCCATAGTATCTACAGTCTAGGACAGTTTAACCATGGTGTCTACAATCTAGGACAGTTTCTCCATAGTGTATAGTGTTTACAGCCTAGGACACGTTCTCCATAGTATCTACAGTCTAGGACAGTTTCTCCATAGTGTATAGTATCCACAGTCTAGGACAGTTTCTCCATAGTGTCTACAGTCTAGGACAGTTTCTCCATAGTGTATAGTGTCTACAGTCTAGGACAGTTTCTCCATAGTGTCTACAGTCTAGGACAGTTTCTCCATAGTGTCTACAGTCTAGGATAGTTTCTCCAAAGTGTCTACAGTTGAGGACAGTTTCTCTATAGTGTCTACAGTCTAGGACAGGTTCTCCATAGTATCTACAGTCTAGGACAGTTTCTCTACAGTGTCTACAGTCTAGGACAGTTTAACTATAGTGTCTACAGTCTAGGACAGTTTCTCCATAGTGTCTACAGTCTAGGACAGTTTATCCATAGTGTCTACAGTCTAGGACAGGTTCTCCATAGTATCTACAGTCTAGGACAGTTTCTCCATAGTATCTACCGTCTAGGACAGTTTCTCCATAGTGTATAGTGTCTACAGTCTAGGACAGTTTCTCCATAGTGTCTACAGTCTAGGACAGTTTCTCTATAGTGTATAGTGTCTACAGTCTAGGACAGTTTCTCCATAGTGTCTACAGTCTAGGACAGTTTCTCCATAGTGTCTACAGTCTAGGACAGTTTCTCTATAGTGTATAGTATCCACAGTCTAGGACAGTTTCTCCATAGTGTCTACAGTCTAGGACAGTTTCTCCATAGTGTATAGTGTCTACAGTCTAGGACAGTTTCTCCATAGTGTATAGTGTCTACAGTCTAGGACAGGTTCTCCATAGTGTATAGTGTCTACAGTCTAGGACAGTTTCTCCATAGTGTATAGTATCCACAGTCTAGGACAGTTTCTCCATAGTGTCTACAGTCTAGGACAGTTTCTCCATAGTGTATAGTGTCTACAGTCTAGGACAGTTTCTCCATAGTGTCTACAGTCTAGGACAGTTTCTCCATAGTGTCTACAGTCTAGGACAGTTTCTCCAAAGTGTCTACAGTCTAGGACAGTTTCTCTATAGTGTCTACAGTCTAGGACAGGTTCTCCATAGTATCTACAGTCTAGGACAGTTTCTCTACAGTGTCTACAGTCTAGGACAGTTTAACTATAGTGTCTACAGTCTAGGACAGTTTCTCCATAGTGTCTACAGTCTAGGACAGTTTATCCATAGTGTCTACAGTCTAGGACAGGTTCTCCATAGTATCTACAGTCTAGGACAGTTTCTCCATAGTATCTACCGTCTAGGACAGTTTCTCCATAGTGTATAGTGTCTACAGTCTAGGACAGTTTCTCCATAGTGTCTACAGTCTAGGACAGTTTCTCTATAGTGTATAGTGTCTACAGTCTAGGACAGTTTCTCCATAGTGTCTACAGTCTAGGACAGTTTCTCCATAGTGTCTACAGTCTAGGACAGTTTCTCTATAGTGTATAGTGTCTACAGTCTAGGACAGTTTCTCTATAGTGTATAGTGTCTACAGTCTAGGACAGTTTCTCCATAGTGTCTACAGTCTAGGACAGTTTCTCTATAGTGTATAGTGTCTACAGTCTAGGACAGTTTCTCCATAGTGTCTACAGTCTAGGACAGTTTAACTATAGTGTCTACAGTCTAGGACAGTTTCTCTATAGTGTCTACAGTCTAGGACAGTTTCTCCATAGTGTATAGTGTCTACAGTCTAGGACAGGTTCTCCATAGTGTATAGTGTCTACAGTCTAGGACAGGTTCTCCATAGTGTATAGTGTCTACAGTCTAGGACAGGTTCTCCATAGTGTCTACAGTCTAGTACAGTTTCTCTATAGTGTCTACAGTCTAGTACAGTTTCTCTATAGTGTCTACAGTCTAGGACAGTTTCTCCATAGTGTATAGTGTCTACAGTCTAGGACAGGTTCTCCATAGTGTCTACAGTCTAGGACAGTTTCTCCATAGTATCTACAGTCTAGGACAGTTTCTCTATAGTGTATAGTATCTACAGTCTAGGACAGTTTCTCCATAGTGTATAGTATCTACAGTCTAGGACAGTTTCTCCATAGTATCTACAGTCTAGGACAGTTTAACCATGGTGTCTACAATCTAGGACAGTTTCTCCATAGTGTATAGTGTTTACAGCCTAGGACACGTTCTCCATAGTATCTACAGTCTAGGACAGTTTCTCCATAGTGTATAGTATCCACAGTCTAGGACAGTTTCTCCATAGTGTCTACAGTCTAGGACAGTTTCTCCATAGTGTATAGTGTCTACAGTCTAGGACAGTTTCTCCATAGTGTCTACAGTCTAGGACAGTTTCTCCATAATGTCTACAGTCTAGGATAGTTTCTCCAAAGTGTCTACAGTTGAGGACAGTTTCTCTATAGTGTCTACAGTCTAGGACAGGTTCTCCATAGTATCTACAGTCTAGGACAGTTTCTCTACAGTGTCTACAGTCTAGGACAGTTTAACTATAGTGTCTACAGTCTAGGACAGTTTCTCCATAGTGTCTACAGTCTAGGACAGTTTATCCATAGTGTCTACAGTCTAGGACAGGTTCTCCATAGTATCTACAGTCTAGGACAGTTTCTCCATAGTATCTACCGTCTAGGACAGTTTCTCCATAGTGTATAGTGTCTACAGTCTAGGACAGTTTCTCCATAGTGTCTACAGTCTAGGACAGTTTCTCTATAGTGTATAGTGTCTACAGTCTAGGACAGTTTCTCCATAGTGTCTACAGTCTAGGACAGTTTCTCCATAGTGTCTACAGTCTAGGACAGTTTCTCTATAGTGTATAGTGTCTACAGTCTAGGACAGTTTCTCTATAGTGTATAGTATCTACAGTCTAGGACAGTTTCTCCATAGTGTCTACAGTCTAGGACAGTTTCTCTATAGTGTATAGTATCTACAGTCTAGGACAGTTTCTCCATAGTATCTACAGTCTAGGACAGTTTCTCCATAGTATCTACAGTCTAGGACAGTTTCTCCATAGTGTCTACAGTCTAGGACATTTTCTCCATAGTGTATAGTATCTACAGTCTAGGACAGTTTCTCTATAGTGTACAGTGTCTACAGTCTAGGACAGTTTCTCTATAGTGTACAGTCTCTACAGTCTAGGACAGTTTCTCCATAGTGTCTACAGTCTAGGACAGTTTCTCTATAGTGTACAGTGTCTACAGTCTAGGACAGTTTCTCCATGTGTATAGTATCTACAGTCTAGGACAGTTTCTCTATAGTGTCTACAGTCTAGGACAGTCTCTTTATAGTGTCTACAGTCTAGGACAGTTTCTCTATAGTGTCTACAGTCTAGGACAGTCTCTCTATAGTGTCTACAGTCTAGGACAGTCTCTCTATAGTGTCTACAGTCTAGGACAGTTTCTCTATAGTGTCTACAGTCTAGGACAGTTTAACTATAGTGTCTACAGTCTAGGACAGTTTCTCTATAGTGTCTACAGTCTAGGACAGTTTCTCCATAGTGTCTACAGTCTAGGACAGTTTATCCATAGTGTCTACAGTCTAGGACAGGTTCTCCATAGTATCTACAGTCTAGGACAGTTTCTCCATAGTATCTACAGTCTAGGACAGTTTCTCCATAGTGTATAGTGTCTACAGTCTAGGACAGTTTCTCCATAGTGTCTACAGTCTAGGATAGTTTCTCCAAAGTGTCTACAGTTGAGGACAGTTTCTCTATAGTGTCTACAGTCTAGGACAGGTTCTCCATAGTATCTACAGTCTAGGACAGTTTCTCTACAGTGTCTACAGTCTAGGACAGTTTAACTATAGTGTCTACAGTCTAGGACAGTTTCTCCATAGTGTCTACAGTCTAGGACAGTTTATCCATAGTGTCTACAGTCTAGGACAGGTTCTCCATAGTATCTACAGTCTAGGACAGTTTCTCCATAGTATCTACCGTCTAGGACAGTTTCTCCATAGTGTATCGGGTCTATAGTCTAGGACAGTTTCTCCATAGTGTCTACAGTCTAGGACAGTTTCTCTATAGTGTATAGTGTCTACAGTCTAGGACAGTTTCTCCATAGTGTCTACAGTCTAGGACAGTTTCTCCATAGTGTCTACAGTCTAGGACAGTTTCTCTATAGTGTATAGTGTCTACAGTCTAGGACAGTTTCTCTATAGTGTATAGTATCTACAGTCTAGGACAGTTTCTCCATAGTGTCTACAGTCTAGGACAGTTTCTCTATAGTGTATAGTATCTACAGTCTAGGACAGTTTCTCCATAGTATCTACAGTCTAGGACAGTTTCTCCATAGTATCTACAGTCTAGGACAGTTTCTCCATAATGTCTACAGTCTAGGACATTTTCTCCATAGTGTATAGTATCTACAGTCTAGGACAGTTTCTCTATAGTGTACAGTGTCTACAGTCTAGGACAGTTTCTCTATAGTGTACAGTCTCTACAGTCTAGGACAGTTTCTCCATAGTGTCTACAGTCTAGGACAGTTTCTCTATAGTGTACAGTGTCTACAGTCTAGGACAGTTTCTCCATGTGTATAGTATCTACAGTCTAGGACAGTTTCTCTATAGTGTCTACAGTCTAGGACAGTCTCTTTATAGTGTCTACAGTCTAGGACAGTTTCTCTATAGTGTCTACAGTCTAGGACAGTCTCTCTATAGTGTCTACAGTCTAGGACAGTCTCTCTATAGTGTCTACAGTCTAGGACAGTTTCTCTATAGTGTCTACAGTCTAGGACAGTTTAACTATAGTGTCTACAGTCTAGGACAGTTTCTCTATAGTGTCTACAGTCTAGGACAGTTTCTCCATAGTGTCTACAGTCTAGGACAGTTTATCCATAGTGTCTACAGTCTAGGACAGGTTCTCCATAGTATCTACAGTCTAGGACAGTTTCTCCATAGTATCTACAGTCTAGGACAGTTTCTCCATAGTGTATAGTGTCTACAGTCTAGGACAGTTTCTCCATAGTGTCTACAGTCTAGGACAGTTTCTCCATAGTGTCTACAGTCTAGGACAGTTTCTCTATAGTGTATAGTGTCTACAGTCTAGGACAGTTTCTCTATAGTGTATAGTGTCTACAGTCTAGGACAGATTCTCCATAGTATCTACAGTCTTGGACAGTTTCTCCATAGTGTCTACAGTCTAGGACAGTTTCTCCATAGTATCTACAGTCTAGGACAGTTTCTCCATAGTATCTACAGTCTAGGAAAGGTTCTCCATAGTATCTACAGTCTATGACAGTTTCTCCATAGTGTCTACAGTCTAGGACAGTTTCTCCATAGTGTCTACAGTCTAGGACAGTTTCTCAATAGTATCTACAGTCTAGGACAGTTTCTCTATAGTGTATAGTATCTACAGTCTAGGACAGTTTCTCCATAGTGTATAGTATCTACAGTCTAGGACAGTTTCTCCATAGTGTCTACAGTCTAGGACAGTTTCTCTATAGTGTCTACAGCCTAAGACAGGTTCTCTATAGTGTCTATAGTCTAGGACAGTTTCTCCATAGTATCTACAGTCTAGGACAGTTTCTCCATAGTGTATAGTATCTACAGTCTAGGACAGTTTCTCTATAGTGTATAGTGTCTACAGTCTAGGACAGTTTCTCCATAGTGTCTACAGTCTAGGACAGTTTCTCTATAGTGTATAGTGTCTACAGTCTAGGACAGTTTCTCCATAGTGTCTACAGTCTAGGACAGTTTAACTATAGTGTCTACAGTCTAGGACAGTTTCTCTATAGTGTCTACAGTCTAGGACAGTTTCTCCATAGTGTATAGTGTCTACAGTCTAGGACAGGTTCTCCATAGTGTATAGTGTCTACAGTCTAGGACAGGTTCTCCATAGTGTATAGTGTCTACAGTCTAGGACAGGTTCTCCATAGTGTCTACAGTCTAGTACAGTTTCTCTATAGTGTCTACAGTCTAGTACAGTTTCTCTATAGTGTCTACAGTCTAGGACAGTTTCTCCATAGTGTATAGTGTCTACAGTCTAGGACAGGTTCTCCATAGTGTCTACAGTCTAGGACAGTTTCTCCATAGTATCTACAGTCTAGGACAGTTTCTCTATAGTGTATAGTATCTACAGTCTAGGACAGTTTCTCCATAGTGTATAGTATCTACAGTCTAGGACAGTTTCTCCATAGTATCTACAGTCTAGGACAGTTTAACCATGGTGTCTACAATCTAGGACAGTTTCTCCATAGTGTATAGTGTTTACAGCCTAGGACACGTTCTCCATAGTATCTACAGTCTAGGACAGTTTCTCCATAGTGTATAGTATCCACAGTCTAGGACAGTTTCTCCATAGTGTCTACAGTCTAGGACAGTTTCTCCATAGTGTATAGTGTCTACAGTCTAGGACAGTTTCTCCATAGTGTCTACAGTCTAGGACAGTTTCTCCATAGTGTCTACAGTCTAGGACAGTTTCTCCAAAGTGTCTACAGTCTAGGACAGTTTCTCTATAGTGTCTACAGTCTAGGACAGGTTCTCCATAGTATCTACAGTCTAGGACAGTTTCTCTACAGTGTCTACAGTCTAGGACAGTTTAACTATAGTGTCTACAGTCTAGGACAGTTTCTCCATAGTGTCTACAGTCTAGGACAGTTTATCCATAGTGTCTACAGTCTAGGACAGGTTCTCCATAGTATCTACAGTCTAGGACAGTTTCTCCATAGTATCTACCGTCTAGGACAGTTTCTCCATAGTGTATAGTGTCTACAGTCTAGGACAGTTTCTCCATAGTGTCTACAGTCTAGGACAGTTTCTCTATAGTGTATAGTATCTACAGTCTAGGACAGTTTCTCCATAGTATCTACAGTCTAGGACAGTTTCTCCATAGTATCTACAGTCTAGGACAGTTTCTCCATAGTGTATAGTATCTACAGTCTAGGACAGTTTCTCTATAGTGTACAGTGTCTACAGTCTAGGACAGTTTCTCTATAGTGTACAGTCTCTACAGTCTAGGACAGTTTCTCCATAGTGTCTACAGTCTAGGACAGTTTCTCTATAGTGTACAGTGTCTACAGTCTAGGACAGTTTCTCCATGTGTATAGTATCTACAGTCTAGGACAGTTTCTCTATAGTGTCTACAGTCTAGGACAGTCTCTTTATAGTGTCTACAGTCTAGGACAGTTTCTCTATAGTGTCTACAGTCTAGGACAGTCTCTCTATAGTGTCTACAGTCTAGGACAGTCTCTCTATAGTGTCTACAGTCTAGGACAGTTTCTCCATAGTGTCTACAGTCTAGGACAGGTTCTCCATAGTGTCTACAGTCTAGGACAGTTTCTCCATAGTATCTACAGTCTAGGACAGTTTAACCATGGTGTCTACAATCTAGGACAGTTTCTCCACAGTATCTACAGTCTAGGACAGTTTCTCCATAGTGTATAGTATCCACAGTCTAGGACAGTTTCTCCATAGTGTCTACAGTCTAGGACAGTTTCTCCATAGTGTATAGTGTCTACAGTCTAGGACAGTTTCTCCATAGTGTATAGTGTCTACAGTCTAGGACAGGTTCTCCATAGTGTATAGTGTCTACAGTCTAGGACAGTTTCTCCATAGTGTATAGTATCCACAGTCTAGGACAGTTTCTCCATAGTGTCTACAGTCTAGGACAGTTTCTCCATAGTGTATAGTGTCTACAGTCTAGGACAGTTTCTCCATAGTGTCTACAGTCTAGGACAGTTTCTCCATAGTGTCTACAGTCTAGGACAGTTTCTCCAAAGTGTCTACAGTCTAGGACAGTTTCTCTATAGTGTCTACAGTCTAGGACAGGTTCTCCATAGTATCTACAGTCTAGGACAGTTTCTCTACAGTGTCTACAGTCTAGGACAGTTTAACTATAGTGTCTACAGTCTAGGACAGTTTCTCCATAGTGTCTACAGTCTAGGACAGTTTATCCATAGTGTCTACAGTCTAGGACAGGTTCTCCATAGTATCTACAGTCTAGGACAGTTTCTCCATAGTATCTACCGTCTAGGACAGTTTCTCCATAGTGTATAGTGTCTACAGTCTAGGACAGTTTCTCCATAGTGTCTACAGTCTAGGACAGTTTCTCTATAGTGTATAGTGTCTACAGTCTAGGACAGTTTCTCCATAGTGTCTACAGTCTAGGACAGTTTCTCCATAGTGTCTACAGTCTAGGACAGTTTCTCTATAGTGTATAGTGTCTACAGTCTAGGACAGTTTCTCTATAGTGTATAGTGTCTACAGTCTAGGACAGTTTCTCCATAGTGTCTACAGTCTAGGACAGTTTCTCTATAGTGTATAGTATCTACAGTCTAGGACAGTTTCTCCATAGTATCTACAGTCTAGGACAGTTTCTCCATAGTATCTACAGTCTAGGACAGTTTCTCCATAGTGTCTACAGTCTAGGACATTTTCTCCATAGTGTATAGTATCTACAGTCTAGGACAGTTTCTCTATAGTGTACAGTGTCTACAGTCTAGGACAGTTTCTCTATAGTGTACAGTCTCTACAGTCTAGGACAGTTTCTCCATAGTGTCTACAGTCTAGGACAGTTTCTCTATAGTGTACAGTGTCTACAGTCTAGGACAGTTTCTCCATGTGTATAGTATCTACAGTCTAGGACAGTTTCTCTATAGTGTCTACAGTCTAGGACAGTCTCTTTATAGTGTCTACAGTCTAGGACAGTTTCTCTATAGTGTCTACAGTCTAGGACAGTCTCTCTATAGTGTCTACAGTCTAGGACAGTCTCTCTATAGTGTCTACAGTCTAGGACAGTTTCTCCATAGTGTCTACAGTCTAGGACAGGTTCTCCATAGTGTCTACAGTCTAGGACAGTTTCTCCATAGTATCTACAGTCTAGGACAGTTTAACCATGGTGTCTACAATCTAGGACAGTTTCTCCACAGTATCTACAGTCTAGGACAGTTTCTCCATAGTGTATAGTATCCACAGTCTAGGACAGTTTCTCCATAGTGTCTACAGTCTAGGACAGTTTCTCCATAGTGTATAGTGTCTACAGTCTAGGACAGTTTCTCCATAGTGTATAGTGTCTACAGTCTAGGACAGGTTCTCCATAGTGTATAGTGTCTACAGTCTAGGACAGTTTCTCCATAGTGTCTACAGTCTAGGACAGTTTCTCCATAGTGTCTACAGTCTAGGACAGTTTCTCCAAAGTGTCTACAGTCTAGGACAGTTTCTCTATAGTGTCTACAGTCTAGGACAGGTTCTCCATAGTATCTACAGTCTAGGACAGTTTCTCTATAGTGTCTACAGTCTAGGACAGTTTAACTATAGTGTCTACAGTCTAGGACAGTTTCTCTATAGTGTCTACAGTCTAGGACAGTTTCTCCATAGTGTCTACAGTCTAGGACAGTTTATCCATAGTGTCTACAGTCTAGGACAGGTTCTCCATAGTATCTACAGTCTAGGACAGTTTCTCCATAGTATCTACAGTCTAGGACAGGTTCTCCATAGTATCTACAGTCTAGGACAGGTTCTCCAAGTGTACAGTGTCTACAGCCTAGGATAGGTTCTCCATAATATCTACAGTCTAGGACAGTTTCTCCATAGTGTATAGTATCTACAGTCTAGGACAGGTTCTCCATAGTATCTACAGTCTAGATCAGTTTCTCCATAGTATCTACAGTCTAGATCAGTTTCTCCATAGTATCTACAGTCTAGGACAGGTTCTCCATAGGATCTACAGTCTAGGACAGTTTCTCCATAGTATATACAGTCTAGGACAGTTTCTCCATAGTATCTACAGTCTAGGACAGTTTATCCATAGTATCTACAGTCTAGGACAGTTTCTCCATAGTGTATAGTGTTTACAGCCTAGGACAGGTTCTCCATAGTATCTACAGTCTAGGACAGTTTATTCATAGTGTATAGTATCTACAGTCTAGGACAGGTTCTCCATGTATCTACAGTCTAGGACAGGTTCTCCATAGTGTATAGTATCTACAGTCTAGGACAGGTTATCCATAGTATCTACAGTCTAGGACAGTTTCTCCATAGTATCTACAGTCTAGGACAGGTTCTCCATAGTATATACAGTCTAGGACAGGTTCTCCATAGTGTATAGTATCTACAGTCTAGGACAGGTTCTCCATATTGTATAGTATCTACAGTCTAGGACAGTTTCTCCATAGTATCTACAGTCTAGGACAGTTTCTCCATAGTGTATAGTGTCTACAGTCTAGGACAGTTTCTCCATAGGATCTACAGTCTAGGACAGTTTCACTATAGTGTCTACAGTCTAGGACAGTTTATCCATAGTATCTACAGTCTAGGACAGGTTCTCCATAATATCTACAGTCTAGCACAATTTCTCCATAGCATCTACAGTCTAGGACAGTTTCTCTATAGTGTCTACAGTCTAGGACAGGTTCTCCATAGTGTCTACAGTCTAGGACAGTTTCTCCATAGTATCTACAGTCTAGGGCAGTTTCTCCATAGTGTATAGTATCTACAGTCTAGGACAGTTTCTCCATAGTGTTTAGTGTCTACAGTTTAGGACATTTTCTCCATAGTATCTACAGTCTAGGACAGGTTCTCCATAGTATCTACAGTCTAGGACAGGTTCTCCATAGTGTCTACAGTCTAGGACAAGTTCTCCATAGTGTATAGTATCTACAGTCTAGGACAGGTTATCCATAGTGTCTACAGTCTAGGACAGGTTCTCCATAGTTTCTACACTCTTGTACAGTTTCTCTATAGTGTCTACAGTCTAGGACAGTTTCTCCATAGTTTCTCCAGTTTAGGACAGGTTCTCCATTGTGTATAGTGTCTACAGTCTAGGACAGGTTCTCCATACTGTCTACAGTCTAGTACAGGGTTTCCCATCCTTCTCCTCAGGGACCACCAGACATTTCACCTGTACGTTGTAGCCCAAAAGGTTCACTAGATTTGATTGGTCAAGGGAATAATGATTAGTTAAGGGCATAATGATTAGTTAAGGGAATAATGATTAGTTAAGGGCATAATGATTAGTTAAGGGAATAATGATTAGTTAAGGGCATAATGATTAGTTAAGGGAATAATGATTAGTTAAGGGAATAATGATTAGTTAAGGGAATAATGATTAGTTAAGGGCATAATGATTAGTTACGGGAATAATGATTAGTTAAGGGCATAATGATTAGTTAAGGGAATAATGATTAGTTAAGGGAATAATGATTAGTTAAGGGCATAATGATTAGTTAAGGGAATAATGATTAGTTAAGGGCATAATGATTAGTTAAGGGAATAATGATTAGTTAAGGGCATAATGATTAGTTAAGGGAATAATGATTAGTTAAGGGCATAATGATTAGTTAAGGGAATAATGATTAGTTAAGGGAATAATGATTAGTTAAGGGAATAATGATTAGTTAAGGGCATAATGATTAGTTAAGGGAATAATGATTAGTTAAGGGCATAATGATTAGTTAAGGGCATAATGATTAGTTAAGGGAATAATGATTAGTTAAGGGAATAATGATTAGTTAAGGGAACAATGATTAGTTAAGGGAATAATGATTAGTTGACTAACTAGTTGAATCAGGGGCTACAACAAATTTACAAAAAAAATATCTCCCAAAGAGGAAGGAGGTGAGGGCCCTGGTGGAGTGGTGTCAGGAAAATAACCCCTCCCTCAACGTCAACAAAAACAAAGGAGCTGATTGAGGACTTCAGGAAACAGCAGAGGGAGCACGTCCCTAAACACATCAACGGGTCAGCAGTGGACAAGGTGGAAAGCTTGAAGTTCCTCGGTGTACACATCACTGACAAACTGAAATTGTTCACCCACAGACAGCGTGGTGAAGAAGACGCAACATCGCCTCTTCAACCTTAGGAGGCTGAAGAAATGTGTCTTGTCACCTAAAACCCTCACAAACTTTTACAGATGCACAATTGAGAGCATACTGTCGGGCTGTATCACCGCCTGGTACGGCAACTGCACCTTCCGCAACCGCAGGGCTCTCCAGAGGGTTGTGAGGTCTGCACAACGCATCACCGGGGGGCAAACTGCCTGCCCTCCAGGATACCTACAGCACCCGATGTCACAGGAAGAACAAAAATATAATCAAGGTCAACAACCACCCGAGCCACTGCCTGTTATGGGATAATTGACCAATAGGGTTGGAGTACTGGTCCAGCGTGATGTGATAGGTTCAGGGTGATATTTCTATTGATGACCACTAGATGGTGCACTATATAGGGAATAGGGTTCAATAGGGCCCAGGTTTAAAGTAGTGCGCTATATAGGGAATAGGGTTAAATAAGGCCCTGGTCTAAAGTAGTGCACTATGTAGGGAATAGGGTCCTGGTCTACAGTAGTGTACTATATAGGGAATAGGGTTCAATAAGGCTCTGGTCTAAAGTAGTGCACTATATAGGGAATAGGGCTCTGGTCTAAAGTAGTGCACTATATAGGGAATAGGGCTCTGGTCTAAAGTAGTGCACTATATAGGGAATAGGGCTCTGGTCTAAAGTAGTGCACTATATAGGGAATAAGACTCTGGTCTAAAGTAGTGCACTATATAGGGAATAAGGTTCAATAAGGCCCTGGTCTAAAGTAGTGCACTACGTAGGGAATATTATTCAATTCGGTCCTGGTCTAAAATAGTATACTATATAGGGAATAAGACTATGGTCTAAAGTAGTGCACTATATAGGGATTAGGGCTCTGGTCTAAAGTAGTGCACTATATAGGGAATATGGTTCTATAGGGGTCTGGTCTAAAGTAGTGCACTACATAGGGAATAGGAAACCATTTGGCAGACCATGTAGTCTACTCAATAAGGAGGGGCGATAGAGAGATGTTTAGTGACTGACTGTAGGGGGCGATAGAGAGATGTTTAGTGACTGACTGTAGGGGTTATAGAGAGATGTTTAGTGACTGACTGTAGGGGTTATAGAGAGATGTTTAGTGACTGACTGTAGGGGGCGATAGAGAGATGTTTAGTGACTGACTGTAGGGGTTATAGAGAGATGTTTAGTGACTGACTGTAGGGGTTATAGAGAGATGTTTAGTGACTGACTGTAGGGGGCGATAGAGAGATGTTTAGTGACTGACTGTAGGGGGTTATAGAGAGATGTTTAGTGACTGACTGTAGGGGGAGATAGAGAGATGTTTAGTGACTGACTGTAGGGGGTTATAGAGAGATGTTTAGTGACTGACTGTAGGGGCGATAGAGAGATGTGTAGTGACTGACTGTAGGGGGCGATAGAGAGATGTTTAGTGACTGACTGTAGGGGTTATAGAGAGATGTTTAGTGACTGACTGTAGGGGGAGATAGAGAGATGTTTAGTGACTGACTGTAGGGGGTTATAGAGAGATGTTTAGTGACTGACTGTAGGGGTTATAGAGAGATGTTTAGTGACTGACTGTAGGGGGAGATAGAGAGATGTTTAGTGACTGACTGTAGGGGGTTATAGAGAGATGTTTAGTGACTGACTGTAGGGGGCGATAGAGAGATGTTTAGTGACTGACTATAGGGGGCGATAGAGAGATGCTTAGTGACTGACTGTAGGGGTTATAGAGAGATGTTTAGTGACTGACTGTAGGGGTTATAGAGAGATGTTTAGTGACTGACTGTAGGGGTTATAGAGAGATGTTTAGTGACTGACTGTAGGGGTTATAGAGAGATGTTTAGTGACTGACTGTAGGGGGCGATAGAGAGATGTTTAGTGACTGACTGTAGGGGTTATAGAGAGATGTTTAGTGACTGACTGTAGGGGTTATAGAGAGATGTTTAGTGACTGACTGTAGGGGGAGATAGAGAGATGTTTAGTGACTGACTGTAGGGGGCGATAGAGAGATGTTTAGTGACTGACTGTAGGGGTTATAGAAAGATGTTTAGTGACTGACTGTAGGGGGCGATAGAGAGATGTTTAGTGACTGACTGTAGGGGGTTATAGAGAGATGTTTAGTGACTGACTGTAGGGGTTATAGAGAGATGTTTAGTGACTGACTGTAGGGGGTTATAGAGAGATGTTTAGTGACTGACTGTAGGGGCGATAGAGAGATGTTTAGTGACTGACTGTAGGGGGAGATAGAGAGATGTTTAGTGACTGACTGTAGGGGTTATAGAGAGATGTTTAGTGACTGACTGTAGGGGTTATAGAGAGATGTTTAGTGACTGACTGTAGGGGTTATAGAGAGATGTTTAGTGACTGACTGTAGGGGGAGATAGAGAGATGTTTAGTGACTGACTGTAGGGGGCGATAGAGAGATGTTTAGTGACTGACTGTAGGGGTTATAGAGAGATGTTTAGTGACTGACTGTAGGGGTTATAGAGAGATGTTTAGTGACTGACTGTAGGGGTTATAGAGAGATGTTTAGTGACTGACTGTAGGGGGAGATAGAGAGATGTTTAGTGACTGACTGTAGGGGTTATAGAGAGATGTTTAGTGACTGACTGTAGGGGTTATAGAGAGATGTTTAGTGACTGACTGTAGGGGTTATAGAGAGATGTTTAGTGACTGACTGTAGGGGGAGATAGAGAGATGTTTAGTGACTGACTGTAGGGGGGCGATAGAGAGATGTTTAGTGACTGACTGTAGGGGTTATAGAAAGATGTTTAGTGACTGACTGTAGGGGGCGATAGAGAGATGTTTAGTGACTGACTGTAGGGGGTTATAGAGAGATGTTTAGTGACTGACTGTAGGGGCGATAGAGAGATGTTTAGTGACTGACTGTAGGGGGTTATAGAGAGATGTTTAGTGACTGACTGTAGGGGTTATAGAGAGATGTTTAGTGACTGACTGTAGGGGTTATAGAGAGATGTTTAGTGACTGACTGTAGGGGTTATAGAGAGATGTTTAGTGACTGACTGTAGGGGGCGATAGAGAGATGTTTAGTGACTGACTGTAGGGGGCGATAGAGAGATGTTTAGTGACTGACTGTAGGTGGCGATAGAGAGATGTTTAGTGACTGACTGTAGGGGCGATAGAGAGATGTTTAGTGACTGACTGTAGTAGTCGAACACACACTAATGCCTCTCCCCCCTCACACACACACACACACACACCACACACACACACACACACACACACACACACACACACACACACACACTAATACACACACACACACACTAATACACACACACACACACTAATACACACACACACACTGCTACTAAACACATTCCTCCTCCTCACACACACACACACACACACACACACACACACACACACACACACACACACACACTAATACACACACACACACACTAATACACACACACACACACTAATACACACACACACACACACATTGACACACACACACACACTGATACTAAAACACATTCCTCCACCTCCCACACACACACACACTGCTACTAAAACACATTCCTTCACCACACACACACACACACACACACACACACACACACACACACACACATACACACTTACGCTGCAACTAAAACAAACACCCCTCAGCCTAAAACACAGAAGGAAACTGAAACATCTTCCTCTGCATTTTCAACAGAACCAGAAGTGAAATCAGCTAATCTGTGAATCCCCCTTCTGCAGTAGCTGAGCAGCGAGGGGGGGGGAGAAGAGAAGGGCCACTTCCTGTTCCCCTTCTGCAGTCGCTGAGCAGCGAGGGGGGGTGAGAAGAGAAGGGCCACTTCCTGGAAGGGGAAGGTCCCATGTGACCGTGTGTTTCTGACATTCCATTCATGACTGTCATGTGACACACTTTAAACATCTCCTTTTATGGACGTCAGCATTAACAAGAGGGCAGGGCCTACTGTTGCTACAGGGAGGTACCTACACGCAAGTACACACACACACACACACACACACACACACACACACACACACACAGTAACCAACACACAGGACACACACACACACACAGTACACACACACACACACTCAGTTAGACTGTATTGGTGAGGAGCTGGTCCCTAACCATCAGTAGACTGTATTGGAGAGGAGCTGGGCCCTGTATTGGAGAGGAGCTGGGCCCTCACCATCAGTTAGACTGTATTGGAGAGGAGCTGGGCCCTCACCATCAGTTAGACTGTATTGGAGAGGAGCTGGGCCATCACCATCAGTTAGACTGTATTGGAGAGGAGCTGGGCCATCACCATCAGTTAGACTGTATTGGAGAGGAGCTGGGCCCTGTATTGGAGAGGAGCTGGGCCCTCACCATCAGTTAGACTGTATTGGAGAGGAGCTGGGCCCTCACCATCAGTTAGACTGTATTGGAGAGGAGCTGGACCCTAACCATCAGTTAGACTGTATTGGAGAGGAGCTGGGCCCTCACCATCAGTTAGACTGTATTGGAGAGGAGCTGGACCCTCACCATCAGTTAGACTGTATTGGAGAGGAGCTGGGCCCTCACCATCAGTTAGACTGTATTGGAGAGGAGCTGGACCCTCACCATCAGTTAGACTGTATTGGAGAGGAGCTGGGCCCTCACCATCAGTTAGACTGTATTGGAGAGGAGCTGGACCCTCACCATCAGTTAGACTGTATTGGAGAGGAGCTGGGCCCTCACCATCAGTTAGACTGTATTGGAGAGGAGCTGGGCCCTCACCATCAGTTAGACTGTATTGGAGAGGAGCTGGGCCCTAACCATCAGTTAGACTGTATTGGAGAGGAGCTGGGCCCTGTATTGGAGAGGAGCTGGGCCCTCACCATCAGTTAGACTGTATTGGAGAGGAGCTGGACCCTGTATTGGAGAGGAGCTGGGCCCTGTATTGGAGAGGAGCTGGGCCCTGTATTGGAGAGGAGCTGGGCCCTAACCATCAGTTAGACTGTATTGGAGAGGAGCTGGGCCCTAACCATCAGTTAGACTGTATTGGAGAGGAGCTGGGCCCTGTATTGGAGAGGAGCTGGGCCCTGTTTTTGAGAGGAGCTGGGCCCTGTATTGGAGAGGAGCTGGGCCCTGTATTGGAGAGGAGCTGGGCCCTGTATTGGAGAGGAGCTGGGCCCTGTATTGGAGAGGAGCTGGGCCCTCACCATCAGTTCTCCAGGTTCGGGAAGGGGTTGCTGTCCTGGGGCTCTGTGGGGTCTGTTTGTGCTGCTGTCCTGGGGCTCTGTGGGGTCTGTTTGTGTTTGTGAACAGAGCCCCAGGACCAGCTTGCTTAGGGGACTCTTCTCCAGGTTCATCACTCTGTAGGTGATGGCTTTGTTATGGAAGGTTTGGGAATCGCTTCCTTTTAGGTGGTTGTAGAATTTAACGGCTCTTTTCTGGATTTTGATAATTAGTGGGTATCGGCCTAATTCTGCTCTGCATGCATTATTTGGTGTTTTAGGTTGTACACAGAGGATATTTTTGCAGAAATCTGCATGCAGAGTCTCAACTTGTTGTTTGTGTTCATGGATTTTATAATGTGGTATGTTTATCCCCCCAACACCACTTTCCATCAGTTTATATAACAGACACTCAAACTGAGTCAAAGGCTTTAAAATCAATCAATCAGTGGTCTGTATATTTGATCATTTCATTGAGGATACCATCAACACCACAGGCCTTTTTTAGGTCGGAGGGGTTTTATTTTGTCCTGTAACTCGTTCAAGGTAATTGGAGAATCCAGTGGGTTCTGGAATCCAGTGGGTTCTGGAATCCAGTGGGTTCTGGAATCCAGTGGGTTCTGGAATCCAGTGTGTTCTAGAATCCAGTGGGTTCTGGTCTTTAATAGTTGATTCTAAGATCTGTATTTGATCATGTATATGTTTTTGCTCTTTATTCTTTGTTATAGAGCCAAAAAGATTGGAGAAGTGGTTTACCCATACATCTCTGTTTTGGATAGATAATTCTTCCTGTTGTTGTTTGTTTAGAGTCTTTCCTAGAAGATGTTAGATTCTATGGATTTAGATTCTATGGATTTAGATTCTATGGATTTAGATTCTATGGATTTAGATTCTATGGATTTAAATTCTATGGATTTAGATTCTATGGATTTAGATTCTATGGATTTAGATTCTATGGATTTAGATTCTATGGATTTAGATTCTATGGATTTAGATTCCTGCTCCTTCTTTTCATCTCTCCTTCCTCTCTCTCTGTCACGCCGTAGAGAGGCTTTTATTCTCTATTTTGGTTCGGCCAGGGTGTGGCCAGGGTGTGGCCAGGGTGTGGCCAGGGTGTGGCCAGGGTGTGACTAGGGTGTGGCCAGGGTGTGGCCAGGGTGTGACTAGGGTGTGGCCAGGGTGTGGCCAGGGTGTGGCCAGGGTGTGACTAGGGTGTGGCCAGGGTGTGGCCAGGGTGTGCATTCTAGTTGTGGGTAGTTGACTTGGTTAGTGGCCTGTATAGCCCTAGCCTGTAGAGCCCTAGCCTGTAGAGCCCTAGCCTGTAGAGCCCTAGCCTGTAGAGCCCTAGTAGAGCCCTAGTAGAGCCCTAGTAGAGCCCTAGCCTGTAGAGCCCTAGTATAGCCCTAGTAGAGCCCTAGCCTGTAGAGCCCTAGTATAGCCCTAGTAGAGCCCTAGCCTGTAGAGCCCTAGTATAGCCCTAGCCTGTATAGCCCTAGTATAGCCCTAGTATAGCCCTAGCCAGTATAGCCCTAGTATAGCCCTAGCCTGTATAGCCATAGCCTGTATAGCCATAGCCTGTATAGCCCTAGTATAACCCTAGTATAGCCCTAGCCTGTATAGCCCTAGCATAGCCCTATTATAGCCCTAGTATAGCCCTAGCCTGTAGAGCCCTAGTATAGCCTGAGTATAGCCCTAGTATAGCCCTAGCCTGTATAGCCCTAGTATAGCCCTAGCCTGTATAGCCCTAGTATAGCCCTAGCCTGTATAGCCCTAGTATTATCCTAGCCTGTAGAGCCCTAGTATAGCCCTAGCCTGTATAGCCCGAGTATAGCCCTAGTATATCCCTAGTATAGCCCTAGCCTGTAGAGCCCTAGTATAGCCCTAGTATAGCCCTAGCCTGTAGAACCCTAGTATAGCCCTAGTATAGCCCTAGCCTGTAGAGCCCTATTATAGCCCTAGTATAGCCCTAGCCTGTAGAGCCCTAGTATAGCCCTAGTATAGCCCTAGTATAGCCCTAGTATAGCCCTAGCCTATAGAGCCCTAGTAGAGCCCTAGTATAGCCCTAGTATAGCCCTAATATAGCCCTAGCCTATAGAGCCCTAGTAGAGCCCTAGTATATCCCTAGCCTGTAGAGCCCTAGTATAGCCCTAGCCTGTATAGCCCTAGCCTGTATAGCCCTAGCCTGGATAGCCCTAGTATAGCCCTAGTATAGCCCTAGCCTGTAGAGCCCTAGTATAGCCATAGTATAGCCCTAGTATAACCCTAGTAATAACCCTAGCCCTGTAGAGCCCTAGTATAGCCATAGTATAGCCCTAGTATAGCCCTAGTATAGCCCTAGCCTGTAGAGCCCTAGTATAGCCCTAGTATAGCCCTAGTATAAACCTAGCCTGTAGAGCCTTAGTATAGCCCTAGCCTGTATAGGCCCTAGCATAGCCCTAGTATAGCCCTAGTATAGCCCTAGCCTGTAGAGCCCTAGTATAGCCCGAGTATAGCCCTAGTATAGCCCGAGTATAGCCCTAGCCTGTGAGAGCCCTAGTATAGCCCTAGTATAGCCCTAGCCTGTATAGCCCTAGTGTAGCCCTAGTATAGCCTAGTATAGCCCGAGTATAGCCCTAGCCTGTAGAGCCCTAGTATAGCCCTAGCCTGTATAGCCCTAGTGTAGCCCTAGTATAGCCCTAGTATAGCCCTAGTATAGCCCTATCCTGTAGAGCCTTAGTATAGCCCTAGCCTGTATAGCCCTAGCCTGTAGAGCCCTAGTAGAGCCCTAGCCTGTAGAGCCCTAGTATAGCCCTAGTATAGCCCTAGTATAGCCCTAGTATAGCCCTAGCCTGTATAGCCCTAGTATAGCCCTAGTATAGCCCTAGCCTGTAGAGCCCTAGTATAGCCCTAGTATAGCCCTAGTATAGCCCTAGTATAGCCCTAGTATAGCCCTAGCCTGTAGAGCCCTAGCCTGTATAGCCCTAGTATATCCCTAGTATAGCCCTAGTATAGCCCTAGCCTGTATAGCCCTAGTATAGCCCTAGTATAGCCCTAGTATAGCCCTAGCCTGTAGAGCCCTACCTAGTATAGCCCTAGCCTGTAGAGCCCTAGTATAGCCCTAGTACAGCCCTAGTATAGCCCTAGTATATCCCTAGTATAGCCCTAGCCTGTATAGCCCTAGTATAGCCCTAGTATATCCCTAGTATAGCCCTAGCCTGTATAGCCCTAGTATAGCCCTAGTATAGCCCTAGTATAGCCCTAGCCTGTAGAACCCTACCTAGTATAGCCCTAGCCTGTAGAGCCCTACCTAGTATAGCCCTAGTATAGCCCTAGTATAGCCCTAGCCTGTTGAACCCTACCTAGTATAGCCCTAGTATAGCCCTAGTATAGCCCTAGCCTGTAGAGCCCTACCTAGTATAGCCCTAGTATGAGCCCTAGTATAGGCCCTAGTATAGCCCTAGTATAGCCCTAGCCTTAGAGCCCTACCTAGTATAGCCCTAGTATAGCCCTAGTATAGCCCTAGTATAAGCCCTAGTATAAGCCCTAGTATAGCCCTAGTATAGCCCTAGCCTGTAGAGCCCTACCTAGTATAAAGCCCTAGTATAAGCCCTAGTATAGCCCTAGCCTGTTGAACCCTACCTAGTATAGCCCTAGTATAGCCCTAGTATAGCCCTAGTATAGCCCTAGCCTGTAGAGCCCTACCTAGTATAGCCCTAGTATAGCCCTAGTATAGCCCTAGTATAGCCCTAGCCTGTAGAGCCCTACCTAGTATAGCCCTAGTATAGCCCTAGTATAGCCTTAGTATAGCCCTAGCCTGTTGAACCCTACCTAGTATAGCCCTAGTATAGCCCTAGTATAGCCCTAGCCTGTTGAACCCTACCTAGTATAGCCCTAGTATAGCCCTAGTATAGCCCTAGCCTGTAGAGCCCTACCTAGTATAGCCCTAGTATAGCCCTAGTATAGCCCTAGCCTGTAGAGCCCTACCTAGTATAGCCCTAGTATAGCCCTAGTATAGCCCTAGCCTGTTGAACCCTACCTAGTATAGCCCTAGTATAGCCCTAGTATAGCCCTAGCCTGTAGAGCCCTACCTAGTATAGCCCTAGTATAGCCCTAGTATAGCCCTAGTATAGCCCTAGTATAGCCCTAGTATAGCCCTAGTATAGCCCTAGTATAGCCCTAGTATAGCCCTAGCCTATAGAGCCCTAGTATAGCCCTAGTATAGCCCTAGTATAGCCCTAGTATAGCCCTAGTATAGCCTTAGTATAGCCCTAGTAGAGCGCCTAGTATAGCCTAGTATAGCCCTATATAGCCCTAGTATAGCCCTAGTATAGCCTAGTATAGCCCTAGTATAGCCCTAGTATATGCCCTAGCCTGTAGAAGCCTACCTAGTATAGCCCTAGTATAGCCCTAGTATAGCCCTAGTAAATAGCCTAGTATAGCCCTAGTATAGCCCTAGTATGCCCTAGTATAGCCCTAGTAATAGCCCTAGTATAGCCCTAGTAATAGCCCTAGCCCTGTAGAGCCCTACCTAGTATAGCCCTAGTATAGCCCTAGTATAGCCCTAGTATAGCCCTAGTATAGCCCTAGTATAGCCCTAGTATAGCCCTAGTATAGCCCTAGTATAGCCCTAGTATAGCCCTAGTATAGCCCTAGTATAGCCTAGTAGAGCCTAGTAGAGCCCTAGTAAGAGCCCTAGTATAGCCCTAGTATAGCCCTAGGTATACGCCCTAGTATAGCCCTAGTATGCCCTAGTATAGCCCTAGTATAGCCCTAGTATAGCCCTAAGCCTGTAGAGCCCTACCTAGTATAGCCCTAGTATGCCTAGTAATAGCCTAGTATAGCCCCTAGTATAGCCTAGTATAGCCTAGTATAGCCCTAGTATAGCCCTAGTATAGCCCTAGTATAGAGCCCTAGTATAGCCTAGTATAGCCCTAGTATAGCCTAGTAGAGTCATGTTCGTTTGTGGACATTCATATAAAATAATGTACACTCCCCACGCTGCACCTTGGTCCGGTCATTTCCCTGATGATGTTCGTGACACTCTCTCTCCTTCCAGGTTTGGACTCGTGTCAGAGAGGACATTCCCTCTCTCTCTCTCTCTCGTCTCCGTCTCTCTCTCTCTCCTCTCTCGTCTCTCTCTCCCTCTCTCCTCTCTCTCTCTCTCTCTCTCTCTCTCTCTCTCTCTCTCTCTCTCTCTCTCTCTCTCTCTCTCTCTCTCTCTCTCTCTCTCTCTCTCTCTCTCCTCCTCTCTCTCTCCTTCCAGGTTTGGACTCGTGTCACAGAGAGGACATTCCCTCTCTCTCTCTCCTCTTCCTCTCCTCCTCTTCCTCTCTCTCTCCTCTTCCTCTCCTCCTCCTCTCTCTCTCTCTCTCTCTCTCTCTCTCTCTCTCTCTCTCTCTCCTCCTCCTCCTCACTTTCTCCTTCCAGGTTTGGACTCGTGTCACAGAGAGGACATTCCCTCTCTCTCTCTCCTCTTCCTCTCCTCCTCTTCCTCTCTCTCTCCTCTTCCTCTCCTCCTCTCCTCTCTCTCTCCTCTTCCTCCTTCCTCCTCTCTCTCTCTTCTCTCTCTCTCTTCTCTCTCTCTCTCTCTCTCTCTCTCCTCCTCCTCCTCACTTTCTCCTTCCAGGTTTGGACTTGTGTCACAGAGAGGACATTCCCTCTCTCTCTCCTCTTCCTCTCCTCCTCTCTCTCTCTCTCTCCTCCTCCTCCTCCTCTCTCTCCTCCTCACTTTCTCCTTCCAGGTTTGGACTTGTGTCACAGAGAGGACATTCCCTCTCTCTCTCCTCTTCCTCTCCTCCTCCTCCTCTCTCTCCTCCTCTCTCTCTCCTTCCAGGTTTGGACTCGTGTCACAGAGAGGACATTCTCTCTATACATTCACAGGGAGATGACATCATAATGCAGAATGTCTATTACTATGGAGACCAGTGCTGATTCTCTTTCATGCTTTTCAAATGAGGAAAATGTTGAATTTCAATTAGACATTTAGATATATTTAGATTTATATGTTGCTGATACAACGGAATCATGTTCTCTCTGCAGACTGACCCTCAGATGACTGGGAGAAAGAGAGGAGGAGGGGAGGAAGGGGGGTAAGAGGAGAGTGGTAGAGAGACAGAGAGAGAGAGAGAGAGAGAGAAAGAGAGGGGGGGTAAGAGGAGAGCAGAGAGAGTGGTAGAGAGAGAGAGACAGAGAGAGAGAGGAGAGAGAGAGAGAGAGAG
>NW_022261983.1:20778219-20808219 GCF_002021735.2 Oncorhynchus kisutch
CTACTCCCTAAACCTTAGACACTAAACCCTAGTCCCTACTCCCTAAATCTTAGACCCTAAACCCTACTCACTAAACCTTAGACCCTAAACCCTAGTCCCTTCTCCCTAAATCTTAGACCCTAAACCCTAGTCCCTTCTCCCTAAACCTTAGACCCTAAACCCTAGTCCCTACTCCCTAAACCTTAGACCCTAAACCTTAGACCCTACTCCCTAAACCTGAGACCCTAAACCCTGGTCCCTACTCCCTAAACCTGAGACCCTAAACCCTACTCCCTAAACCTTAGACACTAAACCCTAGTCCCTACTCCCTAAATCTTAGACCCTAAACCCTTCTCACTAAACCATAAACCTTAGACCCTAAACCCTAGTCCCTTCTCCCTAAACCTTAGACCCTAAACCCTAGTCCCTAAACCCTAGTCCCTACTCCCTAAATCTTAGACCCTACTCCCTAAACCTTAGACCCTAAACCCTAGTCCCTACTCCCTAAACCTTAGACCCTAAACCCTATGCCCTAAACCCTATGCCCTACTCCATAAACCGTTGACCCTAAACCCTAGTCCCTACTCCCTAAACCCTAGTCCCTACTCCCTAAACCTTAGACCCTAATCCCTAGTCCCTACTCCCTAAACCTTTGACCCTAAACCCTAGTCCCTAGTCCCTAAACCCTAGTCCCTACTCCCTAAACCTTAGACCCTAAACCCTAGTCCCTACTCCCTAAACCCTTGACCCTAAACCCTAGTCCCTACTCCCTAAATCTTAGACCCTACTCCCTAAACCTTAGACCCTAAACCCTATGCCCTACTCCCTAAACCTTAGACCCAAAACCCTACTCCCTAAAACCTAGACCCTACTCACTACACACAGGGGTGAGGGTTTTCCCTAGACCCTAAACCCTACTCCCTAGACCCTACTCCCTAGACCCTACTCCCTAGACCCTACTCCCTAGACCCTACTCGCTAAATCCTACTCGCTAGATCCTACTCCCTAGACCCTACTTCCAAGATCCTACGTCCAAGACCCTACTACCTAGACCCTAGACCCTACTCCCTAGACCCTACTCCCTAGACCCTACTCCCTAGATCCTACTCCCTAGACCATACTCCCTAAACTCTAGACCTTAAGCCCTATTCACTACACAAGTCTGGAGGACATTAGTGTCGCAGGTCTGGAGGACGTTAGTGTCGCAGGTCTGGGGGACGTTAGTGGAGGACGTTAATGGAGGACGTTAGTGGAGGACGTTAGTGTCGCAGGTCTGGAGGACGTTAGTGTCGCAGGTCTGGAGGACGTTAGTAGAGGACGTTAGTGTCGCAGGTCTGGAGGACGTTAGTGTCGCAGGTCTGGAGGACGTTAGTGGAGGACGTTAGTGTCGCAGGTCTGGAGGACGTTAGTGTCGCAGGTCTGGAGGACGTTAGTGTCGCAGGTCTGGAGGACGTTAGTGTCGCAGGTCTGGAGGACGTTAGTAGAGGACGTTAGTGTCGCAGGTCTGGAGGACGTTAGTGTCGCAGGTCTGGAGGACGTTAGTGTCGCAGGTCTGGAGGACGTTAGTGTCGCAGGTCTGGAGGACGTTAGTGTCGCAGGTCTGGAGGATGTTAGTGTCGCAGGTCTGGAGGACGTTAGTGGAGGACGTTAGTGTCGCAGGTCTGGAAGACGTTAGTGTCGCAGGTCTGGAGGACGTTAGTGTCGCAGGTCTGGAGGACGTTAGTGGAGGACGTTAGTGGAGGACGTTAGTGTCGCAGGTCTGGAGGACGTTAGTGGAGGACGTTAGTGTCGCAGGTCTGGAGGACGTTAGTGGAGGACGTTAGTGTCGCAGGTCTGGAGGACGTTAGTGGAGGATAGTGCATTTGAATGGGAGAGCTGGCATTCAGCGCTGGTACTCTGGTAAGCTACTGCCACTTGGTCAGTTCCCCAGGCTTTTAATCATCTTTCTGTTAACAAGTTCCCCAGGCTTTTAATCATCTTTCTGTTAACAAGTTCCCCAGGCTTTTAATCATCTTTCTGTTAACAAGTTCCCCAGGCTTTTAATCATCTTTGTTAACAAGTTCCCCAGGCTTTTAATCATCTTTCTGTTAACAAGTTCCCCAGGCTTTTAATCATCTTTGTTAACAAGTTCCCCAGGCTTTTAATCATCTTTCTGTTAACAAGTTCCCCAGGCTTTTAATCATCTTTCTGTTAACAAGTTCCCCAGGCTTTTAATCATCTTTGTTAACAAGTTCCCCAGGCTTTTAATCATCTTTCTGTTAACAAGTTCCCCAGGCTTTTAATCATCTTTGTTAACAAGTTCCCCAGGCTTTTAATCATCTTTCTGTTAACAAGTTCCCCAGGCTTTTAATCATCTTTGTTAACAAGTTCCCCAGGATTTTAATCATCTTTCTGTTAGCAAGGTCCCCAGGCTTTTGGGAACTGGGAGAGTGAAACCTGGGTGTCCCAGGATGCTTGTGAAGGCCCCCCTCATCAGTTGTAGAGGTGTGTGGTAATATTTTCATCTCTGTGTGTTTAGGTTAATCAGTTATCCGCGTACAGAGACCAACCTGTTTCCTAAGGACCTGGCCCTGGGCCCCTTGGTGGAGCATCAGACACACAGCCCCTCCTGGGGGGCCTTCGCTAGGGGGGTGATGGAGCAGCCAGGGGGACCCAACCCACGGCAGGGCACCAAGACAGATCAGGCTCACCCCCCTATACACCCCATCAAGTACACCAACACACTACAGGTATATATATATATATACACCAAGTACACCAACACACTACAGGTATATATATATATATATACACCAAGTACACCAACACACTACAGGTATATATATATATATATACACCAAGTACACCAACACACTACAGGTATATATATATATATACAGTGCCTTGCGAAAGTATTCGGCCCCCTTGAACTTTGCGACCGTTTGCCACATTTCAGGCTTCAAACATAAAGATATAAAACTGTATTTTTTTGTGAAGAATCAACAACAAGTGGGACACAATCATGAAGTGGAACGACATTTATTGGATATTTCAAACTTTTTTATCAAATCAAAAACTGAAAAATTGGGCGTGCAAAATGATTCAGCCCCTTTACTTTCAGTGCAGCAAACTCTCTCCAGAAGTTCAGTGAGGATCTCTGAATGATCCAATGTTGACCTAAATGACTAATGATGATACAATACAATCCACCTGTGTGTAATCAAGTCTCCGTATAAATGCACCTGCACTGTGATAGTCTCAGAGGTCCGTTAAAAGCGCAGAGAGCATCATGAAGAACAAGGAACACACCAGGCAGGTCCGAGATACTGTTGTGAAGAAGTTTAAAGCCGGATTTGGATACAAAAAGATTTCCCAAGCTTTAAACATCCCAAGGAGCACTGTGCAAGCAATAATATTGAAATGGAAGGAGTATCAGACCACTGCAAATCTACCAAGACCTGGCCGTCCCTCTAAACTTTCAGCTCATACAAGGAGAAGACTGATCAGAGATGCAGCCAAGAGGCCCATGATCACTCTGGATGAACTGCAGAGATCTACAGCTGAGGTGGGAGACTCTGTCCATAGGACAACAATCAGTCGTATATTGCACAAATCTGGCCTTTATGGAAGAGTGGCAAGAAGAAAGCCATTTCTTAAAGATATCCATAAAAAGTGTCGTTGAAAGTTTGCCACAAGCCACCTGGGAGACACACCAAACATGTGGAAGAAGGTGCTCTGGTCAGATGAAACCAAAATTTTACTTTTTGGCAACAATGCAAAACGTTATGTTTGGCGTAAAAGCAACACAGCTCATCACCCTGAACACACCATCCCCACTGTCAAACATGGTGGTGGCAGCATCATGGTTTGGGCCTGCTTTTCTTCAGCAGGGACAGGGAAGATGGTTAAAATTGATGGGAAGATGGATGGAGCCAAATACAGGACCATTCTGGAAGAAAACCTGATGGAGTCTGCAAAAGACCTGAGACTGGGACGGAGATTTGTCTTCCAACAAGACAATGATCCAAAACATAAAGCAAATTCTACAATGGAATGGTTCAAAAATAAACATATCCAGGTGTTAGAATGGCCAAGTCAAAGTCCAGACCTGAATCCAATCGAGAATCTGTGGAAAGAACTGAAAACTGCTGTTCACAAATGCTCTCCATCCAACCTCACTGAGCTCGAGCTGTTTTGCAAGGAGGAATGGGAAAAAATGTCAGTCTCTCGATGTGCAAAACTGATAGAGACATACCCCAAGCGACTTACAGCTGTAATCGCAGCGACAGGTGGCGCTACAAAGTATTAACTTAAGGGGGCTGAATAATTTTGCACACCCAATTTTTCAGTTTTTGATTTGTTAAAAAAGTTTGAAATATCCAATAAATGTCGTTCCACTTTATGATTGTGTCCCACTTGTTGTTGATTCTTCACCAAAAAATACAGTTTTATATCTTTATGTTTGAAGCCTGAAATGTGGCAAAAGGTCGCAAAGTTCAAGGGGGCCGAATACTTTCGCAAGGCACTGTATATATATATATATATATATACACCAAGTACACCAACACACTACAGGTATATATATATATATATACACCAAGTACACCAACACACTACAGGTATATATATATATATATACACCAAGTACACCAACACACTACAGGTGTATATATATATATATACACCAAGTACACCAACACACTACAATTATATATATATACATACACTCAATTAGTATTTGGTAGCATTGCCTTTAAATTGTTTAACAAATGTTTCGGGTAGCCTTCCACAGGCTTCCCACAATAAGTTGGGTGAATTTTGGCCCATTCCTCCTGACAGAGCTGGTGTAACTGAGTCAGGTTTGTAGGCCTCCTTGCTCGCAGACGCTTTTTCAGTTCTGCCCACAAATGTTCTGTAGGATTGAGTTCAGGGCTTTGTGATGGCCACTCCAATACCTTGACTTTGTTGTCCTTAAGCCATTTTGCCACAACTTCGGAAGTATGCTTGGGGTCATTGTCCATTTGGAAGACAAATTTGCGACCGAGCTTTAACTTCCTGACTGATGTCTTGAGATGTTGCTTCAATAAATCCACTTAATTTCTCCAAAAAGTACCGATCTTTGTCTCCATGTGCAGTTGCAAACCGTAGTCTGGCTTTTTTATGGCGGTTTTGGAGCAGTGGCTTCTTCCTTGCTGAGCGGCCTTTCAGGTTATGTTGATATAGAACTCGTTTTGCTGTGGATATAGATACTTTTGTACCTGTTTCGTCCAGCATCTTCACAAGGTCCTTAACTGTTGTTCTGAGATAGATTTGCACTTTTCGCACCAAAGTATGTTCATATCTAGGAGACAGAACGCGTCTCCTTCCTGAGCGGTATGACGGCTGCGTGGTCCCATGGTGTTTATTGTTACGCGGAGCGAAACGGGGGAACCCAAGAACGGACTCTGAAGAGGAAGCAGGGATGAATGAACCAAAATGTTTATTGTACACAGAGAAATATGGAGTACAGAACTGGGGTAGCTCATGAAGTCAACTTACTGTATGTAAACTTCTGACCCACTGGAATTGTGATACAGTGAATTATCAGTGAAATAATCTGTCTGTAAACATTTGTTGGAAAAATGACTTGTGTCATCCACAAAGTAGATGTCCTAACCGACTTGCCAAAACTATAGTTTGTTAACAAGAAATGTGAGTGGTTGAAAAACTAGTTTTAGTGACTCCAACCTAAGTGTATGTAAAGTTCTGACTTCAACTGTATCTAGGGACATGGAGACATCGGGACACTAGTGACTCCAACCTAAGTGTATGTAAACTTCTGACTTCAACTGTATCTACACCAAGTACACCAACCGGGTTCCTGAGTTGACTATCCTGATCTGTACAACGGTGGTTAGTGGCTAGATCTGAAATGTGTTTTCTGTCTCCAGGGCAACGAGCAGCGTGTGTATGAGTTCATTGTGCGTCACTTCCTGGCGTGCGTATCCCTTGATGCTGTGGGGCAGGAAACGGTGGTCGAGGTGGAAATGGCTCACGAGAGGTTCTCCGCAAACGGCCTCATGATCATCAGGAGGAACTACCTGGACGTGTACCCCTACGACCGCTGGAGCACTAAGGTGGGGGGGTCATTTACCACGAGGGGGGGGGGGTCATACCCCTACGACCGCTGGAGCACTAAGGTGGGGGGGTCATTTACCACAAGGGGGGGGGGGGTCATACCCCTACGACCGCTGGAGCACTAAGGTGGGGGGGTCATTTACCACGAGGGTCCCGTTATGAACCCCCGAGGGGAGGGGTCATAACCCTACGACCGCTGGAGCACTAAGGTGGGGGGGTCATTTACCACGAGGGTCCCGTTAGGAACCCCTGGGGGGGGTCATAACCCTACGACCGCTGGAGCACTAAGGTGGGGGGGGTCATTTACCACGAGGATCCCGTTATGAACCCCCGGGGGGGGGGGGGGGGGGGGTCATATGAGGGTCCCGTTATGAACCCCTGGGGGGGGGGGGGGTCATACCCCTACGACCGCTGGAGCACTAAGGTGGGGGGGGTCATTTACCACGAGGGTCCCGTTATGAACCCCTGGGGGGGTTCTTTATCATGTTGAATATATGAGGGTCCCGTTATGAACCCCTGGGGGGGGGGTCTTTATCATGTTGAATATATGAGGGTCCCGTTATGAACCCCTGGGGGGGGGTCTTTATCATGTTGAATATATGAGGGTCCCGTTATGAACCCCTGGGGGGGGGTCTTTATCATGTTGAATATATGAGGGTCCCGTTATGAGCCACTGGGGGGGGGGTCTTTATCATGTTGAATATATGAGGGTCCCGTTATGAACCCCTGGGGGGGGGTCTTTATCATGTTGAATATATGAGGGTCCCGTTATGAACCCCTGGGGGGGGGTCTTTATCATGTTGAATATATGAGGGTCCCGTTATGAGCCACTGGGGGGGGGGCTTTATCATGTTGAATATATGAGGGTCCAGTTATGAACCCCTTGGGGGGGGTCTTTATCATGTTGAATATATGAGGGTCCCGTTATGAACCCCTGGGGGGGGTCTTTATCATGTTGAATATATGAGGGTCCCGTTATGAACCCCTGGGGGGGGTCTTTATCATGTTGAATATATGAGGGTCCCGTTATGAGCCACTGGGGGGGGGTCTTTATCATGTTGAATATATGAGGGTCCAGTTATGAACCCCTTGGGGGGGGTCTTTATCATGTTGAATATATGAGGGTCCAGTTATGAACCCCTTGGGGGGGGTCTTTATCATGTTGAATATATGAGGGTCCCGTTATGAACCCCTGGGGGGGTCTTTATCATGTTGAATATATGAGGGACCCGTTATGAAACCCTGGGGGGGTCTTTATCATGTTGAATATATGAGGGTCCAGTTATGAGCCACTGGGGGACTCCACATAATGTTTGTTTGTTAATCTGTGTGTGTGTGTGTGTGTGTGTGTGTGTGTGTGTGTGTGTGTGTGTGTGTGTGTGTGTGTGTGTGTGTGTGTGTGTGTGTTGCAGGTGATCCCAGTGTATGAGCAGGGTAGCCAGTTCCAGCCGTCAGCGATAGAGATGCTGGATGGCCAGACCTCTCCTCCTCAACTCCTCACGGAGGCAGACCTCATATCACTGATGGAGAAACACGGCATCGGTACACTACACACACACACACACTACACACACACACACTACACACACACACTACACACACACACACACTACACACACACTACACACACACTACACACACACTACACACACACACACACACTACACACACACTACACACTACACACACACTACACACTACACACACACACACTACACACACACACACTACACACACACACTACACACACACACACTACACACACACACACACACACACACACACAGCTGAATCAGGTTAACTGTTAATGGTTAACTGCAGTGTGTTTGTGGTTAACTGCAGTGTGTTAATGGTTAACTGCAGTGTGTTAGTGGTTAACTGCAGTGTGTTAGTGGTTAACTGCAGTGTGTTTGTGGTTAACTGCAGTGTGTTAGTGGTTAACTGCAGTGTGTTAATGGTTAACTGCAGTGTGTTAGTGGTTAACTGCAGTGTGTTAGTGGTTAACTGCAGTGTGTTAGTGGTTAACTGCAGTGTGTTTGTGGTTAACTGCAGTGTGTTTGTGGTTAACTGCAGTGTGTTAATGGTTAACTGCAGTGTGTTAGTGGTTAACTGCAGTGTGTTTGTGGTTAACTGCAGTGTGTTAGTGGTTAACTGCAGTGTGTTAATGGTTAACTGCAGTGTGTTAGTGGTTAACTGCAGTGTGTTAGTGGTTAACTGCAGTGTGTTAGTGGTTAACTGCAGTGTGTTAGTGGTTAACTGCAGTGTGTTTGTTAGTGGTTAACTGCAGTGTGTTAGTGGTTAACTGCAGTGTGTTTGTGGTTAACTGCAGTGTGTTAGTGGTTAACTGCAGTGTGTTTGTGGTTAACTGCAGTGTGTTAGTGGTTAACTGCAGTGTGTTAATGGTTAACTGCAGGGTGTTAGTGGTTAACTGCAGTGTGTTTGTGGTTAACTGCAGTGTGTTAGTGGTTAACTGCAGTGTGTTAATGGTTAACTGCAGGGTGTTAGTGGTTAACTGCAGTGTGTTAGTGGTTAACTGCAGTGTGTTTGTTAGTGGTTAACTGCAGTGTGTTTGTTAGTGGTTAACTGCAGTGTGTTAGTGGTTAACTGCAGTGTGTTAGTGGTTAACTGCAGTGTGTTAGTGGTTAACTGCAGTGTGTTTGTGGTTAACTGCAGTGTGTTAGTGGTTAACTGCAGTGTGTTAGTGGTTAACTGCAGTGTGTTAGTGGTTAACTGCAGTGTGTTTGTTAGTGGTTAACTGCAGTGTGTTAGTGGTTAACTGCAGTGTGTTAGTGGTTAACTGCAGTGTGTTAGTGGTTAACTGCAGTGTGTTTGTTAGTGGTTAACTGCAGTGTGTTAGTGGTTAACTGCAGTGTGTTTTGTTAGTGGTTAACTGCAGTGTGTTTTAACAGGTACGGATGCCACCCACGCAGATCACATTGAGACCATAAAGAGCCGTATGTACGTGGGACTAACAGCTGATCAGAGGTTTCTACCAGGAGAGCTTGGGATGGGACTGGTGGAGGGTAGGTACTGGGGGGAAGGGGGGTAGAGGGTAGGTACCGGGGACTGGTGGAGGGTATGTCCGGGGACTGGTTGGGGGTAGGTACGGGGGAAGGGGTTGGGTGTGGAGGGTACCTACGGGGGAAGGGGGGTGGGTTTGGAGGGTAGGTATGGGGGGAAGGGACTGGTGGAGGGTAGGTACGGGGGGAAGGGACTGGTGGAGGGTAGGTACGGGGGGGAAGGGACTGGTGGAGGGTAGGTACGGGGGGATGGGACTGATGGAGGTAGGTATGGGGGGAAGGGACTGGTGGAGGGTAGGTACGGGGGGAAGGGACTGGTGGAGGGTAGGTACGGGGGGAAGGGACTGGTGGAGGGTAGGTACGGTGGGAAGGGACTGGTGGAGGGTAGGTATGGGGGGAAGGGACTGGTGGAGGATAGGTACGGGGCGAAGGGACTGGTGGAGGGTAGGTACGGGGGGAAGGGACTGGTGGAGAGTAGGTACGGAGGGGAAGGGACTGGTGGAGAGTAGGTACGGGGGGAAGGGACTGGTGGAGGGTAGGTACAGGGGACTGGTGGAGGGTAGGTACTGGGGGGAAGGGACTGGTGGAGAGTAGGTACGGGGGGAAGGGACTGGTGGAGGGTAGGTACAGGGGACTGGTGGAGGGTAGGTACTGGGGGGAAGGGACTGGTGGAGGGTAGGTACTGGGGGGAAGGGACTGGTGGAGGGTAGGTACAGGGGGGAAGGGACTGGTGGAGGGTAGGTACGGGGGGGAAGGGACTGGTGGAGGGTAGGTACGGGGGACTGGTGGAGGGTAGGTACGGGGGGAAGGGACTGGTGGAGGGTAGGTACAGGGGACTGGTGGAGGGTAGGTACGGGGGGAAGGGACTGGTGGAGGGTAGGTATGGGGGAAGGGACTGGTGGAGGATAGGTACGGGGCGAAGGGACTGGTGGAGGGTAGGTACGGGGGGAAGGGACTGGTGGAGAGTAGGTACGGAGGGGAAGGGACTGGTGGAGAGTAGGTACGGGGGGAAGGGACTGGTGGAGGGTAGGTACAGGGGACTGGTGGAGGGTAGGTACTGGGGGGAAGGGACTGGTGGAGGGTAGGTACGGGGGGAAGGGACTGGTGGAGGGTAGGTACAGGGGACTGGTGGAGGGTAGGTACTGGGGGGAAGGGACTGGTGGAGGGTAGGTACTGGGGGGAAGGGACTGGTGGAGGGTAGGTACGGGGGGGAAGGGACTGGTGGAGGGTAGGTACGGGGGGAAGGGACTGGTGGAGGGTAGGTACGGGGGACTGGTGGAGGGTAGGTACGGGGGGAAGGGACTGGTGGAGGGTAGGTACAGGGGACTGGTGGAGGGTAGGTACGGGGGGAAGGGACTGGGGGAGGGTAGGTACGGGGGGAAGGGACTGGTGGAGGGTAGGTACAGGGGGGAAGGGACTGGTGGAGGGTAGGTACGGGGGGAAGGGACTGGTGGAGAGTAGGTACGGAGGGGAAGGGACTGGTGGAGAGTAGGTACGGGGGGAAGGGACTGGTGGAGGGTAGGTACAGGGGCCTGGTGGAGGGTAGGTACAGGGGGGAAGGGACTGGTGGAGGGTAGGTACGGGGGGAAGGGACTGGTGGAGAGTAGGTACGGAGGGGAAGGGACTGGTGGAGTGTAGGTACGGGGGGAAGGGACTGGTGGAGGGTAGGTACGGGGGACTGGTGGAGGGTAGGTACGGGGGGAAGGGACTGGTGGAGGGTAGGTACAGGGGACTGGTGGAGGGTAGGTACGGGGGGAAGGGACTGGGGGAGGGTAGGTATGGGGGGAAGGGACTGGTGGAGGGTAGGTACGGGGGGAAGGGACTGGTGGAGGGTAGGTACAGGGGGGAAGGGACTGGTGGAGGGTAGGTACGGGGGGAAGGGACTGGTGGAGAGTAGGTACGGAGGGGAAGGGACTGGTGGAGAGTAGGTACGGGGGGAAGGGACTGGTGGAGGGTAGGTACAGGGGCCTGGTGGAGGGTAGGTACAGGGGGGAAGGGACTGGTGGAGGGTAGGTACGGGGGGAAGGGACTGGTGGAGAGTAGGTACGGAGGGGAAGGGACTGGTGGAGAGTAGGTACAGGGGGAAGGGACTGGTGGAGGGTAGGTACAGGGGACTGGTGGAGGGTAGGTACTGGGGGGAAGGGACTGGTGGAGGGTAGGTACGGGGGGAAGGGACTGGTGGAGAGTAGGTACGGGGGGAAGGGACTGGTGGAGGGTAGGTACTGGGGGGAAGGGACTGGTGGAGGGTAGGTACTGGGGGGAAGGGACTGGTGGAGGGTAGGTACGGGGGGGAAGGGACTGGTGGAGGGTAGGTACGGGGGGGAAGGGACTGGTGGAGGGTAGGTACGGGGGGAAGGGACTGGTGGAGGGTAGGTACGGGGGACTGGTGGAGGGTAGGTACAGGGGGAAGGGACTGGTGGAGGGTAGGTACAGGGGACTGGTGGAGGGTAGGTACGGGGGGAAGGGACTGGTGGAGGGTAGGTACGGGGGGGAAGGGACTGGTGAAGGGTAGGTATAGGGGGAAGGGACTGGTGGAGGGTAGGTACGGGGCGAAGGGACTGGTGGAGGGTAGGTACGGGGGGAAGGGACTGGTGGAGAGTAGGTACGGGGGGAAGGGACTGGTGGAGGGTAGGTACAGGGGACTGGTGGAGGGTAGGTACTGGGGGGAAGGGACTGGTGGAGAGTAGGTACGGGGGGAAGGGACTGGTGGAGGGTAGGTACAGGGGACTGGTGGAGGGTAGGTACAGGGGACTGGTGGAGGGTAGGTACGGGGGGAAGGGACTGGTGGAGGGTAGGTATGGGGGGGAAGGGACTGGTGAAGGGTAGGTATAGGGGGAAGGGACTGGTGGAGGGTAGGTACGGGGCGAAGGGACTGGTGGAGGGTAGGTACGGGGGGAAGGGACTGGTGGAGAGTAGGTACGGGGGGAAGGGACTGGTGGAGGGTAGGTACAGGGGACTGGTGGAGGGTAGGTACTGGGGGGAAGGGACTGGTGGAGAGTAGGTACGGGGGGAAGGGACTGGTGGAGGGTAGGTACTGGGGGGAAGGGACTGGTGGAGGGTAGGTACGGGGGGGAAGGGACTGGTGGAGGGTAGGTACGGGGGGAAGGGACTGGTGGAGGGTAGGTACGGGGGGAAGGGACTGGTGGAGGGTAGGTACAGGGGACTGGTGGAGGGTAGGTACGGGGGGAAGGGACTGGTGGAGGGTAGGTACAGGGGACTGGTGGAGGGTAGGTACGGGGGGAAGGGACTGGTGGAGGGTAGGTATGGGGGGAAGGGACTGGTGGAGGATAGGTACGGGGCGAAGGGACTGGTGGAGGGTAGGTACGGGGGGAAGGGACTGGTGGAGAGTAGGTACGGAGGGGAAGGGACTGGTGGAGAGTAGGTACGGGGGGAAGGGACTGGTGGAGGGTAGGTACAGGGGACTGGTGGAGGGTAGGTACAGGGGACTGGTGGAGGGTAGGTACTGGGGGGAAGGGACTGGTGGAGGGTAGGTACGGGGGGAAGGGACTGGTGGAGAGTAGGTACGGGGGAAGGGACTGGTGGAGGGTAGGTACAGGGGACTGGTGGAGGGTAGGTACTGGGGGGAAGGGACTGGTGGAGAGTAGGTACTGGGGGGGAAGGGACTGGTGGAGGGTAGGTACAGGGGACTGGTGGAGGGTAGGTACAGGGGACTGGTGGAGGGTAGGTACGGGGGGAAGGGACTGGTGGAGGGTAGGTACGGGGGGAAGGGACTGGTGAAGGGTAGGTATAGGGGGAAGGGACTGGTGGAGGGTAGGTACGGGGCGAAGGGACTGGTGGAGGGTAGGTACGGGGGGAAGGGACTGGTGGAGAGTAGGTACGGGGGGAAGGGACTGGTGGAGTGTAGGTACAGGGGACTGGTGGAGGGTAGGTACTGGGGGGAAGGGACTGGTGGAGAGTAGGTACGGGGGGAAGGGACTGGTGGAGGGTAGGTACAGGGGACTGGTGGAGGGTAGGTACTGGGGGGAAGGGACTGGTGGAGGGTAGGTACGGGGGGAAGGGACTGGTGGAGGGTAGGTATGGGGGGAAGGGACTGGTGGAGGGTAGGTACGGGGGGAAGGGACTGGTGGAGGGTAGGTACGGGGGGGAAGGGACTGGTGAAGGGTAGGTACAGGGGACTGGTGGAGGGTAGGTACGGGGGGAAGGGACTGGTAGAGGGTAGGTACTGGGGACTGGTGGAGGGTAGGTACGGGGGAATGGGACTGGTGGAGGGTAGGTACTGGGGACTGGTGGAGGGTAGGTATGGGGGGAAGGAACTACTGGATCAGAGAGTCTGCTAAATGACTGCCTACTGTAGTGGCTCTGGATCAGAGAGTCTGCTCAATGACTCCCTACTGTAGTGGCTCTGGATCAGAGAGTCTGTTAAATGACTCCCTACTGTAGTGGCTCTGGATCAGAGAGTCTGCTAAATGACTCACTACTGTAGTGATTCTTGATCAGAGAGTCTGTTAAATGACTCCCTACTGTAGTGGCTCTGGATCAGAGAGTCTGTTAAATGACTCCCTACTGTAGTGGCTCTGGATCAGAGACTCTGCTAAATGACCTCCGAAGTGAATGTGTGTCTGTAGGTTATAACTCCATGGGGTATGAGATGTCTAAGCCACACCTGCGGGCGGAGCTGGAGGCGGACCTGAAGCTGGTATCGGAGGGGAGGAAGGACAAACAGAGCGTCTTGAGACACCACATTCACAAATACAAGTCGGTCTTCGTAGAGTCTGTTAAGAAAGCCAAGAGGTGAAGCACACACACACACATACCGTGTATATACACACACACACAGTGTATACACACAGACACACGGCAGTTGTAATGTGTCATTTCTTGTCGTCTCTCAGGTTGGACGAGGCTCTGTCTATCTATCTGGGCGCGGCCCAGGAGTTCAGCGAATCAGAGCAGCAGGATATGGAAATGCCCCTCCCAGTCAGGAAATGTCCTCAGTGTGGGCGGGACATGGTACTGCGGAGGAGGAAGGAGGGGAATGGGTGAGACGGGAGAGACAGATTAGACGAGGACACTGGGGGAAGGGATGAGACGGGGGGACGAGGACACTGGGGGGAGGGTGGAGACTGGGGGAAGGGTGGAGACTGGGGGGAGGGTGGAGACTGGGGGAGGGTGGAGACTGGAGGGAGACTGGAGACTGGGGGAGGGTGGAGACTGGGGGGAGGGATGAGACTGGGGGGAGACAAACTTTATGAAGGAAGGTTGGTTCTGTTGTGAAGGAAGGTTGGTTCTGTTGTGAAGGAAGGTTGGTTCTGTTGTTGTGAAGGAAGGTTGGTTCTGTTGTGAAGGAAGTTTGGTTCTGTTGTGACGGAAGGTTGGTTCTGTTGTGACGGAAGGTTGGTTCTGTTGAGACAGAAGGTTGGTTCTGTTGGGAAGGAAGGTTGGTTCTGTTGGGAAGGAAGGTTGGTTCTGTTGTTGTGAAGGAAGATAGGTTCTGTTGTTGTGAAGGAGGGTAGGTTCTGTTGTGAAGGAAGGTTGGTTTTGTTGTTGTGAAGGACGGTTGGTTCTGTTGGGAAGGAAGGTTGGTTCTGTTTGTGAAGATTTGTTTTGTTGTGAAGGAAGTTTGGTTCTGTTGTGAAGGAAGGTTGGTTCTGTTGTTGTGAAGGAAGGTTGGTTCTGTTCTGAAGGAAGGTTGGTTCTGTTGTGAAGAAGGTTTGTTTTGTTGTTGTGAAGGAAGGACTGTTTTGTTGTTGTGAAGGAAGGAAGGTTCGTTTTGTTGTTGTGAAGGAGGGAAGGTTTGTTTTGTTGTTGTGAAGGAAGGAAGGTGTGTTTTGTTGTTGTGAAGGAAGGTTTGTTTTGTTGTTGTGAAGGAAGGAAGGTTTGTTTTGTTGTTGTGAAGGAGAGAAGGTTTGTTTTGTTGGTGTGAAGGAAGGAAGGACGGTTCATTTTGTTGTTGTGAAGGAGGGAAGGTGTGTTTTGTTGTTGTGAAGGAAGGTTTGTTTGGTTGTTGTGAAGGAGGGAAGGAAGGTTTGTTTTGTTTTTGTGAAGGAAGGAAGGAAGGTTGGTTCTGTTGTGAAGGAAGGTTGGTTCTGTTGTGAAGGAAGGTTCTGTTGTGAAGGAAGGTTGGTTCTGTTGTTGTGAAGGAAGGTTTGTTTTGTTGTTGTGAAGGAAGGACTGTTTTGTTGTTGTGAAGGAAGGAAGGTTCGTTTTGTTGTTGTGAAGGAGGGAAGGTTTGTTTTGTTGTTGTGAAGGAAGGAAGGTGTGTTTTGTTGTTGTGAAGGAAGGAAGGTGTGTTTTGTTGTTGTGAAGGAAGGTTTGTTTTGTTGTTGTGAAGGAAGGAAGGTTTGTTTTGTTGTTGTGAAGGAGAGAAGGTTTGTTTTGTTGGTGTGAAGGAAGGAAGGACGGTTCATTTTGTTGTTGTGAAGGAGGGAAGGTGTGTTTTGTTGTTGTGAAGGAAGGTTTGTTTGGTTGTTGTGAAGGAGGGAAGGAAGGTTTGTTTTGTTTTTGTGAAGGAAGGAAGGTTGGTTCTGTTGTGAAGGAAGGTTGGTTCTGTTGTGAAGGAAGGTTCTGTTGTGAAGGAAGGTTGGTTCTGTTGTTGTGAAGGAAGGTTTGTTTTGTTGTTGTGAAGGAAGGACTGTTTTGTTGTTGTGAAGGAAGGTTGGTTTTGTTGTGAAGGAAGGTTGGTTCTGTTATGAAGGAAGGTTTGTTTTGTTGTTATGAAGGAAGGAAGGAAGGTTAGTTTTGTTGTGAAGGAAGGTTGGTTCTGTTGTGAAGGACAGTTTGTTTTGTTGTTGTGAAGGAAGGTTTGTTCTGTTTTGGGGAAGGAAGGTTCGTTCTGTTGTTCTGCCTCAACAACTTTTTCTCTGAACTTTTCCAAACTGACATTTTGACCACTTTCACAACATTTTACCCAAAGTCTTGGAGGGTATACAATCATAGTCTGCTTCTCTGCTATCCAATATCTTCCAATCCTCTCTCTCTAACAGGAAGTACCTGTCCTGCGTTGGTTACCCAGAATGCAAGTGTTCCGTGTGGTTTCCGGACACGGTGTTAGAGGTCAACAGAGACGAGTCTGTCTGTCCCACCTGTCAGCCCCGCCCCGTTCACATGTAGGTATCTGTCTGTCTCTGTCTGTCTGTCTGTCTGTCTGTCTGTCTGTCTGTCTGTTATACCGGTCTGTCTGTCTGCCTGCTTGTCTGCCTGCCCGCCCTGATGGTAGTGGAGACAGTGATATAAACCAGCCACATCAAAGAGTCCTGATGGAGACATCAGTACAGATATCTTGGTACTGTCCTTGATAGCAAACTGAGTTTTGAAGCCAATCTGAGGAATCTCTCCAGTTTCAGAGTGGACGAGGCCCTGATGACCGTCTGTTACAGATGGTTCATTAAACCCATTCTAACGTTCAGGGCCGTTTGTTACAGATGGTTCATTTAACCCATTCTAACGTTCAGGGTCTTCTGTTACAGATGGTTCATTTAACCCATTCTAACGTTCAGGGCTGTCTGTTACAGATGGTTCATTTAACCCATTCTAACATTCAGGGCCGTCTGTTACAGATGGTTCATTAAACCCATTCTAACGTTCAGGGCCGTCTGTTACAGATGGTTCATTTAACCCATTCTAACGTTCAGGGTCTTCTGTTACAGATGGTTCATTTAACCCATTCTAACGTTCAGGGCTGTCTGTTACAGATGGTTCATTTAACCCATTCTAACGTTCAGGGCCGTCTGTTACAGATGGTTCATTTAATCCATTCTAACATTCAGGGCTGTCTGTTACAGATGGTTCATTTAACCCATTCTAACATTCAGGGTCTTCTGTTACAGATGGATCATTTAACCCATCCTAACATTCAGGGTCTTCTGTTACAGATGGTTCATTTAATCCATTCTAACGTTCAGGGCCTTCTGTTACAGATGGTTCATTTAATCCATTCTAACGTTCAGGGCCGTCTGTTATAGATGGTTCATTTAACCCATTCTAACGTTCAGGGTCTTCTGTTACAGATGGTTCATTTAACCCATTCTAACGTTCAGGGTCTTCTGTTACAGATGGTTCATTTAACCCATTCTAACGTTCAGGGTCTTCTGTTACAGATGGTTCATTTAACTCATTCTAACATTCAGGGCCGTCTGCTGGCGCTACGCAGGCGTTTGTTTCCGTCATGTAAAAACTGTCCCACTGCCATTCTCCAGTGCTAATGCCAGATGCAGCAAATGACCTGTCTAACATCAGGTCGCTTGAGCTGAGGGGGGAGGGGTGGTCATATTTGAGGGGGGGATGGGTGGTCATATTTGAGGGGGGATGGGTGGTCATATTTGAGGGGGGGATGGGTGGTCATATTTGAGGGGGGGATGGGTGGTCATATTTGAGGGGGAGGGGTGGTCATATTTGAGGGGGGAGGGGTGGTCATATTTGAGGGGGGAGGGGTGGTCATATTTGAGGGGGGAGGGGTGGTCATATTTGAGGGGGGAGGGGTGGTCATATTTGAGGGGGGATGGGTGGTCATATTTGAGCTGAGGTGGGATGGGTGGTAATATTTGAGGGGGGGATGGGTGGTAATATTTGAGGGGGGGATGGGTGGTAATATTTGAGGGGGGATGGGTGGTAATATTTGAGGGGGGGATGGGTGGTCATATTTGAGGTGGGATGGGTGGTAATATTTGAGGGGGGGATGGGTGGTAATATTTGAGCTGAGGGGGATGGGTGGTAATATGTGAGGGGGGGATGGGTGGTCATATTTGAAGGGGCAGGGGTGGTCATATTTGAGGGGGGATGGGTGGTAATATTTGAGGTGAGGGGGGGATGGGTGGTCATATTTGAGGGAGGATGGGTGGTCATATTTGAAGGGGGAGGGGTGGTCATATTTGAGGGGGGATGGGTGGTCATATTTGAGGGGGGAGGGGTGGTCATATTTGAAGGGGGAGGGGTGGTCATATTTGAGGGGGGAGGGGTGGTAATATTTGAGGGGGGAGGGGTGGTCATATTTGAAGGGGGAGGGGTGGTCATATTTGAGGGGGATGGGTGGTAATATTTGAGGTGAGGGGGGGATGGGTGGTCATATTTGAGGGAGGATGGGTAGTCATATTTGAAGAGGGAGGGGTGGTCATATTTGAGGGGGGAGGGGTGGTCATATTTGAGGGGGGAGGGGGGGTCATATTTGAAGGGGGAGGGGTGGTCATATTTGAGGGGGGATGGGTGGTCATATTTGAGGGGGGATGGGTGGTAATATTTGAGGGAGGATGGGTGGTCATATTTGAGGTGAGGGGGGGGTGGGTGGTCATATTTGAGGTGAGGGGGGAGGGGTGGTCATATTTGAGGGGGGATGGGTGGTCATATTTGAGGGGAGGGGGGAGGGGTGGTCATATTTGAGGGGGGATGGGTGGTAATATTTTAGCTGAGGGGGGATGTTCTTTGGATGCAATTCAGCATTCTTTGTCCTCCAATGGACTGGGACAGACTACTGCCTCCTCTGATATTTAATAAGCTATCAATGGACTGGGACAGACTACTGTCTCCTCTGATATTTAATAACCTATCAATCCCCAATGGACTGGGACAGACTACTGCCTCCTCTGATATTTAATAACCTATCAATGGACTGGAACAGACTACTGTCTCCTCTGATATTTAATAACCTATCAATCCCCAATGGACTGCCCCCTGGGTGTAATAAAGACTACTCTACATGACTCCTCCTGTCTCTTCCTCTGCAGGTTAAAGTTGAAGTTCCGACGAGGCAGCCTCCCTCCCATGATGCCGCTGGAGTTTGTGGGCTGCATCGGAGGGTGTGACGAGACACTGAGGGAGGTGCTCAACCTCAAATACCTCAGAATGGGTGGAGGGGGGGTGGCGGGAGGAGTAGGAGGAAGAGGGGGAGCTGGGGGAGGAAGAGGAGTAGGAGCAGCTGGGGGAGGAAGAGGTGGAGCTGGGGGAGGAAGAGGTGGAGCTGGGGAAGGAAGAGGAGGAGGAAGGGGAGACACTGCAACCAATCAACCTAGACCTCGCCCAGCCCCCAGACCGGACCCCCTGTCTTCCCAAGCCCCCAACCCCCCCTCCTCGTCCTGGCCCCCCACCCTCGCCCTGACCCCCAGGCCCCACGCCCTGACCCCAGAGGTGGTGACATCACAGTGTGTAACTGTGGTTCGGAGGCGGTCCTCCTCACCGTGAGGAAAGACGGTCCTAACCAGGGCAGACAGTTCTATAAGTGTTCCTCTGGAGGCTGTACCTTCTTCCTGTGGACCGACCAGCCCGACACTAACGTTTACCCTCCAGGTCCCCAGGGGGCGCCACACAGCAGGCCACAACAGCCCCCCGGGACCTCCGTGGGGGAGGTGGTTTGTAACTGCAGTGAGCCAGCGGTTCAGAGGACAGTGCAGAAAGAAGGACCTAATAAAGGACGAGTGTTCCATACCTGTGGGAAGCCCAGAGATCAACAGTGTGGATTCTTCCTCTGGGCTGACGAGAACATCCCACCACCAGGTAACGAAACACACACTGTAACACACACACACACTGTAACACACACACTGTAACACACACACACTGTAACACACACACACACGCTGTAACACACACACACTGTAACACACACACGCTGTAACACACACACGCTGTAACACATACACGCTGTAACACACACACTGTAACACACACGCTGTAACACACACACGCTGTAACACACACACGCTGTAACACACACACTGTAACACACACACACTGTAACACACACACGCTGTAACACACACACTGTAACACACACACACACACACACTGCAACACTCACACGCTGTAACACACACACTGTAACACACACACTGTAACACACACACACACACTGCAACACTCACACGCTGTAACACACACACTGTAACACACACACACACACTGCAACACACACACACTATAACACACACACGCTGTAACACACACACACTATAACACACACACACTGTAACACACACACACTAACACACACACACGCTGTAACACACACACACTGTAACACACACACACACACTATAACACACACACACACTGTAACACATACACACACACGCTGTAACACACACACACTGTAACACACACGCTGTAACACACACATGCTGTAAAACACACGCGCTGTAACACACACGCTGTAACGAAACACACTGTAACACACACACACACTGTAACACACACACGCTGTAACACACACACACACACTGTAACACACACACACTGTAACACACACACTGTAACACACACACACTGTAACACACACACACACACACTATAACACACACACACTGTAACACATACACACTGTAACACACACACACACTGTAACACACACACACACTGTAACACACACACACACTGTAACACACACACACACACTGTAACACACACACACTGTAACACACACACACACTAACACACACACACAGTAACACACACACACTGTAACACACACCCACTGTAACACACACACCCACTGTAACACACACACACTGTAACACACACACACACACACACACTGTAACACACACACACACACTGTAACACACACACACACACTATAACACACACACACACACACTGTAACACACACACACTCTAACACACACACACACTAACACACACACACAGTAACACACACACACTGTAACACACACCTACTGTAACACACACACCCACTGTAACACACACACACTGTAACACACACACACTATAACACACACACACACACACACACTGTAACAAACACACACACACTGTAACACACACACACACACTGTAACACACACACTGTAACACACACACACTATAACACACACACAATGTAACACACACACAATGTAACACACACATGCAGACACATACACCCACCCCCCATTGCTAACCCTCTGTCTGTGTCTCTACCAGGTTCAGGTTCTGGAGGGGGAGACTGGGGGAAGAGGGGGAGGGAGGCTGGGGGAGGAGGAGCCCCCCCCACCACCAAACCCCCCGCTACCAGGAAGCCCCGTACCTGTGGCATCTGTCACATGCCTGGACACACACGTGTCACCTGCCCTCAGCGCTGACCTTTAACCCCAGATCCCACTGCTGCCATAGAGATGCTCTGACCTCCGTGTGACCTTGTCCCCGACCTCTGAACTCCGATGTGATCAGGAAGCTCAGCGGTTGATGTTTTTGATATAAACACAGAACTAGAATCGGTTTACCTTCAGCTCGCCCCTTAACCCTAAAAATCAGGAGGGGATCCCAGACGGACCAGAGGTCAGCTTCTAGAGGTGTTAAACCAGGGTTCATTTGGGACAGGAGTGGAGTGGGACTGGGTTCATTCTGCCTGTGTCTCACCTCTGACAGAGAAACTGCATTTAAAGGACATGGAGAAAAGATCAATATTTGACAGAGAAATAAAAGAATGGATTTGATTGGTAATTTGTCCCCAATATGTAACATTACTGGTATTTTTGAATGTTTATATAAAATCACTGTTCCCAGCAATCTGTTGTCCTGTATTCTGTCTGACGAGTGCCTCTAGAAGATCTCCCTTGTGTTGATTAATATTTACTAAGTTACAGTAGGAAGGACTTGTGTAAAAACTAATTAAATGGATTGGAAATGTGTGTTTCTATTGATTAGATCATAGCAGAGAGGAATAGGCGAAACTAGAATATCTTTGATCGTGACCACTTCATTATTGATTGATTGACTTCAGCGCGTTAGTCAAGTTTCTATGGTTGAACGGTGCGCACCTCCCCCGGAGGGCTGTTCCGTTCCCAGGTCGCCAGGGTGTTTCCGGTCCCAGCAGCTGTTCTGTCAAATGTTTATCATTTTAGCTAACCCTTTTCCTTAACTTAATTTTCCTAAACCTGCTGCGAAAAGTCCAATCTTACGTTCATTTGACAAAAGCAGGATCCTTCACCAGGGTTTCCACTAGTTACCACACCCACAAAGTCAAGTTACCACTGCCACATAGTTGGCTATAATCGCAAAAATTTATGAAAACAAAAATATGCCTTAATTTAATCATTTTAGGCGTAAGATTTCCAGTATGAGTAAGGTTTCAAATCCCATTTTAAGAAGATAAAAGAGCTGTTTCTGACTTTGTGGCTGTGGTAACCAGTGTCTCCGCTCCGCATGATAAACCAAACACCAACAGAGACTCGGCAGCGACGGACGGACGGTTTCCCGAAGCACAAATGGCTGCCACCGGAGTCCTTCCTTTTATCCGGGGGGTAGACCTATCTGGAAACGACTTCAAAGTAAGACAACAACAACAATAAACACAGTTATATTTTACCTTTCCGGACCATTATTCGTGACGGGTAAATGACAGGCAGTTAGTTAGCAGCCCGGTAGCTAACGACGTGCTAACCAAAACAGGAACACTACCAGGGCGTTAGCCAGCTGTGTGACTGTAGCTAACTAGCTGTGTGACTGGTCAGACTGTAGCTAACTAGCTGTGTGACTGGTCAGACTGTAGCTAACTAGCTGTGTGACTGTAGCTAACTAGCTGTGTGACTGTAGCTAACTAGCTGTGTGACTGGTCAGACTGTAGCTAACTAGCTGTGTGACTGTAGCTAACTAGCTGTGTGACTGGTCAGACTGTAGCTAACTAGCTGTGTGACTGTAGCTAACTAGCTGTGGGACTGGTCAGACTGTAGCTAACTAGCTGTGGGACTGGTCAGACTGTAGCTAACTAGCTGTGGGACTGGTCAGACTGTAGCTAACTAGCTGTGGGACTGGTCGGACTGTAGCTAACTAGCTGTGGGACTGGTCGGACTGTAGCTAACTAGCTGTGGGACTGGTCAGACTGTAGCTAACTAGCTGTGGGACTGGTCGGACTGTAGCTAACTAGCTGTGGGACTGTAGCTAACTAGCTGTGGGACTGGTCAGACTGTAGCTAACTAGCTGTGTGACTGGTCAGACTGTAGCTAACTAGCTGTGGGACTGTAGCCAACCAGCTGTGTGACTGGTCAGACTGTAGCTAACTAGCTGTGTGACTGGTCAGACTGTAGCTAACTAGCTGTGGGACTGGTCGGACTGTAGCTAACTAGCTGTGGGACTGTAGCCAACCAACTGTGTGACTGGTCGGACTGTAACTAACTAGCTGTGTGACTGTAGCTAACTAGCTGTGGGACTGGTCAGACTGTAGCTAACTAGCTGTGGGACTGTAGCCAACCTGCTGTGTGACTGGTCAGACTGTAGCTAACTAGCTGTGGGACTGGTCGGACTGTAGCTAACTAGCTGTGTGACTGTAGCTAACTAGCTGTGGGACTGGTCGGACTGTAGCTAACTAGCTGTGGGACTGTAGCCAACCAGCTCGGTGACTGGTCGGACTGTAGCTAACTAGCTGTGGGACTGGTCAGACTGTAGCTAACTAGCTGTGGGACTGTAGCTAACTAGCTGTGGGACTGGTCGGACTGTAGCTAACTAGCTGTGGGACTGTAGCCAACCAGCTGTGTGACTGGTCAGACTGTAGCTAACTAGCTGTGGGACTGGTTGGACTGTAGCTAACTAGCTGTGGGACTGTAACTAACTAGCTGTGTGACTGTAGCTAACTAGCTGTGGGACTGGTCGGACTGTAGCTAACTAGCTGTGTGACTGTAGCTAACTAGCTGTGGGACTGGTCGGACTGTAGCTAACTAGCTGTGGGACTGTAGCCAACCAGCTGTGTGACTGGTCAGACTGTAGCTAACTAGCTGTGGGACTGGTCGGACTGTAGCTAACTAGCTGTGTGACTGTAGCTAACTAGCTGTGTGACTGTAGCTAACTAGCTGTGGGACTGTAGCTAACTAGCTGTGGGACTGTAGCTAACTAGCTGTGGGACTGGTTGGACTGTAGCTAACTAGCTGTGGGACTGTAACTAACTAGCTGTGTGACTGTAGCTAACTAGCTGTGGGACTGGTCGGACTGTAGCTAACTAGCTGTGTGACTGTAGCTAACTAGCTGTGGGACTGTAACTAACTAGCTGTGTGACTGTAGCTAACTAGCTGTGTGACGCAGATACTGCTTATTATTTATGTATCTGACCCGTTAGATGTTTAAGTTAACATGGTCAGACAACCAGCTGAGAAGTATTTCTGCCCCCCCCCCCCCCCCCACACCTCCCATGTGTCACCCAGGGGGAAGATGACATCACCAGGCTCTGAGCATGTGTTGTGATGTCATACTATTAAAAACGTCCTCACTCATGTTATTCTTGGCTTCTCTCTCTCTTTCTACAAACAACACGTCATGATTTTCTGCTGATAATCGGGGTGGCAGATAGCCTAGAGCTGTCCAGAGCATTGGCCCAGTAACCGAAAGGTCACTGGTTTAAATCCCCGGAGCCGACGAAGTTAAAAACAATTATGTCGACATGCCCTTGAGCAAGGCACTTAACCCTAATTGTTAAGTTGCTGTGGATAAAGAGCGTCTGCTCAATGACAAAATAACACTGTGATGTAGTTGATCTGATCTGACCAGATCTGTGCTGTTGTTAACCAGACTTAGTGCTTCTGCTGACTCTTTAGGGTTTAGTCTGTCCCAGTCTGTTTGGCCTGTTGTTAACCTGAATTAGTGCTTCTGCTGACTCTTTAGGGTTTAGTCTGTCCCAGTCTGTTTGGCCTGTTGTTAACCTGACTTAGTGCTTCTGCTGACTCTTTAGGGTTTAGTCTGTCCCAGTCTGTTTGGCCTGTTGTTAACCTGACTTAGTGCTTCTGCTGACTCTTTAGGGTTTAGTCTGTCCCAGTCTGTTTGGCCTGTTGTTAACCTGACGTAGACCTAGTGTTGAGTCCCAGTCTGTTGTTAACCTGACGTAGACCTAGTGTTGAGTCCCAGTCTGTGGTTAACCTGACATAGACCTAGTGTTGAGTCCCAGTCTGTGGTTAACCTGACGTAGACCTAGTGTTGAGTCCCAGTCTGTGGTTAACCTGACGTAGACCTAGTGTTGAGTCCCAGTCTGTGGTTAACCTGACATAGACCTAGTGTTGAGTCCCAGATCTGTGCTGTTGATAACCTGACAGACCTAGTGTTGAGTCCCAGTCTGTTGTTAACCTGACATAGACCTAGTGTTGAGTCCCAGATCTGTGCTGTTGATAACCTGACAGACCTAGTGTTGAGTCCCAGTCTGTTGTTAACCTGACATAGACCTAGTGTTGAGTCCCAGTCTGTTGTTAACCTGACGTAGACCTAGTGTTGACAATGACAGCAGTGGGGTTAGCAAGAGCACAAACACATCTGGGACAGGCTAGCACTGTAGTGTGTTGGCCCCTAACCCTGTCTGTGTTTCTCGCTCTTCCTCTCCCTTCCTCTTCCCCTCTCTCTCTCTCTTCCTCTTCCCCTTCCCCTCGCTTCCTCTTCCTCTCTCTCTTCCCCTTCCCCTCGCTTCCTCTTCCTCTCTCTCAATTCAATTCAAGGGGATTTATTGGCATGGGAAACATGTTAACATTGCCAAAGAAAGTGAGGTAGATAATATACAAAACTGAAATCAACAGTCTCTCTCTCTCTCTCTCTTCCTCCCCCCGCCCCCCAGGGAGGTTACTTCCCTGAACATGTGAAGTCTATGAGCAGTCTGAGATGGCTGAAACTCAACAGGACCGGCCTGTGTTATCTGCCAGAGGAGGTGGCTGCACTGCAGAAACTGGTGAGTAGAGACTGTAGAGCCGACCCCATTTAGTCCACTACAGGAACTGGTGAGTACAGACTGTGGTGTGTAGGGTCGACCCCATTTAGTCCACTACAGGAACTGGTGAGTACAGACTGTGGTGTGTAGGGCCGACCCCATTTAGTCCACTACAGGAACTGGTGAGTACAGACTGTGGGGTGTAGGGCCGACCCCATTTAGTCCACTACAGGAACTGGTGAGTACAGACTGTGATGTCGACCCCATTTAGTCCACTACAGAACCTGGTGAGTACAGACTGTGATGTCGACCCCATTTAGTCCACTACAGAACCTGGTGAGTACAGACTGATGTGTAGAGCCGACCCCATTTAGTCCACTACAGGAACCGGTGAGTAAAGACTGTGGTGTGTAGGACCGCATGTGTTGATTGTTGCCTGATTGGTGCTTCTACACCTGCATTGCTTGCTGTTTGGGGTTTTAGGCTGGGTTTCTGTACAGCACTTTGAGATATCAGCTGATGTACGAAGGGCTATATAAATAAATTTGATTTGATTACACATAGAAGTAGACGTATAGACTACCTGATTACACATAGAAGTAGACCTATAGACTACCTGATTACACATGGAAGTAGACCTGTAGACTACCTGATTACACATAGAAGTAGACCTATAGACTACCTGATTACACATGGAAGTAGACCTATAGACTACCTGATTACACATGGAAGTAGACCTATAGACTACCTGATTACACATAGAAGTAGACCTATAGACTACCTGATTACACATGGAAGTAGACCTATAGACTACCTGATTACACATGGAAGTAGACCTATAGACTACCTGGCCTGATTACACATGGAAGTAGACCTATAGGCTACCTGATTACATATGGAAGTAGACCTATAGACTACCTGGTTACATATGGAAGTAGACCTATAGGCTACCTGATTACACATGGAAGTAGACCTATAGACTACCTGGCCCTGATTACATATGGAAGTAGACCTATAGACTACCTGATTACACATGGAAGTAGACCTATAGACTACCTGATTACACATGGAAGTAGACCTATAGACTACCTGGCCCTGATTACATATGGAAGTAGACCTATAGGCTACCTGATTACACATGGAAGTAGACCTATAGACTACCTGATTACACATGGAAGTAGACCTATAGACCCCAGCAAGTAAATGGAGTCTGTTTTTATATCTATTGAGAATGATTAGTTCCTCGTGTGTGTGTGCCTCAGTGTGTGTGTGCCTCAGTGTGTGTGTGCCTCAGTGTGTGTGTGCCTCAGTGTGTGTGCCTCAGTGTGTGTGTGCCAGGGTGTGTGCCTCAGTGTGTGTGCCTCAGTGTGTGTGCCTCAGTGTGTGTGTGCCTCAGTGTGTGTGTGCCTCAGTGTGTGTGTGCCTCAGTGTGTGTGTGCCTCAGTGTGTGTGTGCCTCAGTGTGTGTGTGCCTCAGTGTGTGTGTGCCTCAGTGTGTGTGTGCCTCAGTGTGTGTGTGCCTCAGTGTGTGTGTGCCTCAGTGTGTGTGTGCCTCAGTGTGTGTGTGCCTCAGTGTGTGTGTGCCTCAGTGTGTGTGTGCCTCAGTGTGTGTGTGCCTCAGTGTGTGTGTGCCTCAGTGTGTGTGTGCCTCAGTGTGTGTGTGTACCTCAGTGTGTGTGTGTACCTCAGTGTGTGTGTGTACCTCAGTGTGTGTGCGCCTCAGTGTGTGTGTGTGCCTCAGTGTGTGTGTGTGCCTCAGTGTGTGTGTGTGTGTGTGTGCCTCAGTGTGTGTGTGTGTGTGCCTCAGTGTGTGCGCGCGCGCCTCAGTGTGTGTGAACTCTGTACTGTCGATCTGTCCTCAGGAACATCTGTCTGTGAGTCACAACAGCCTGACTACTCTACATGGAGAACTGTCCAGCCTGCCGAACCTCAGGGTAACTATACACACACACACACGCGCACTCGCTTTCTGAGATGGGTTCAGGTGTGGAAAGGTCAACTTTGTTTCATGTGTTTAAGGCGGTGGTTGCCCGGGCCAACAACCTGAAGAACTCTGGAGTTCCTGATGACATCTTTCAGCTGGACGACCTCTCAGTCCTGGTGAGGAGATCTGTCTGTGTGTCTCTCTTTCGAGATATCCTTCTCTCCATCTCTTTCTTTCTTTCGAGATATCCTTCTCTCGTTCGAGATATCCTTCTCTCGTTCGAGATATCCTTCTCTCGTTCGAGATATCCTTCTCTCGTTCGAGATATCCTTCTCTCGTTCGAGATATCCTTCTCTCGTTCGAGATATCCTTCTCTCGTTCGAGATATCCTTCTGTCTCCATCTCTCTCTTTCTTTCGAGATATCCTTCTGTCTCCATCTCTCTCCAGATAGTCTGTGGTAATTGCCCATTAATCATAGAACAGTCTGTTCATGATCTGTTTTGTATGTTATTCAACATTCTACTGATGTTCTATGTTGTTCTGTGTTCTCCAGGACCTGAGCTTCAACCAGCTGACTGAGATCCCCCGAGACCTGGAGAACTCCAAGAACATGCTGGTGCTCAACCTCAGCCACAACAGGTAGAACCTCTTTATAACCTCTGACAACCTCAGCCACAACAGGTAGAACCTCTAACAACAACCTCAGCCACAACAGGTAGAACCTCTTATAATATGTTATAACAGGTGACTGACAGGCCTTATAACCTCTTATAACAGGTGACTAACAGGCCTTATAACCTCTAATAACAACCTCAGCCACAACAGGTAGAACCTCTTATAATATGTTATAACAGGTGACTGACAGGCCTTATAACCTCTACTAACAACCTCAGCCACAACAGGTAGAACCTCCTTATAACCTCTGACAACCTCAGCCACAACAGGTAGAACCTCTTTATAACCTCTGACAACCTCAGCCACAACAGGTAGAACCTCTAACAACAACCTCAGCCACAACAGGTAGAACCTCTTATAATATGTTATAACAGGTGACTGACAGGCCTTATAACCTCTTATAACAGGTGACTAACAGGCCTTATAACCTCTAATAACAACCTCAGCCACAACAGGTAGAACCTCTTATAATATGTTATAACAGGTGACTGACAGGCCTTATAACCTCTACTAACAACCTCAGCCACAACAGGTAGAACCTCCTTATAACCTCTGACAACCTCAGCCACAACAGGTAGAACCTCTTATAATATGTTATAACAGGTGACTGACAGGCCTTATAACCTCTTATAACAGGTGACTAACAGGCCTTATAACCTCTACTAACAACCTCAGCCACAACAGGTAGAACCTCCTTATAACCTCTGACAACCTCAGCCACAACAGGTAGAACCTCTTATAATATCTAATAACAGGTGACTAACAGGCCTTATAACCTCTAATAACAGGTGACTAACAGGCCTTATAACCTCTAATAACAGGTGACTAACAGGCCTTATAACCTCTAATAACAGGTGACTAACAGGCCTTATAACCTCTAATAACAGGTGACTAACAGGCCTTATAACCTCTAATAACAGGTGACTAACAGGCCTTATAACCTCTAATAACAGGTGACTAACAGGCCTTATAACCTCTAATAACAGGTGACTAACAGGCCTTATAACCTCTAATAACAGGTGACTAACAGGCCTTATAACCTCTAATAACAGGTGACTAACAGGCCTTATAACCTCTAATAACAGGTGACTAACAGGCCTTATAACCTCTAATAACAGGTGACTAACAGGCCTTATAACCTCTAATAACAGGTGACTAACAGGCCTTATAACCTCTAATAACAGGTGACTAACAGGCCTTATAACCTCTAATAACAGGTGACTAACAGGCCTTATAACCTCTAATAACAGGTGACTAACAGGCCTTATAACCTCTAATAACAGGTGACTAACAGGCCTTATAACCTCTAATAACAGGTGACTAACAGGCCTTATAACCTCTAATAACAGGTGACTAACAGGCCTTATAACCTCTTATAACAGGTGACTAACAGGCCTTATAACCTAAGCTATAACAGGATATAAATAGATCATACACACAGAGCCTTCGGAAAGTATTCAGACCCCTTGACTTTTTCCGCATTTTGTTACGTTACGGCCTTATTTTAAAATGGATTAAATATTATTTTGTCTCTTACACACAATGCCCTATAATGACATCACAATGCCCTATAATGACATCACAATACCCTATAATGACATCACAATACCCTATAATGACATCACAATACCCTATAATGACAAAGTGAATACAGGCTTTTAGAACTGAAATACCTTCTTTACATAAGTTATGCTATGCTATGAGACGGGAAATGAAGCTCAAGTGCTTCCTGTTTCCGTTGATCATCC